>NW_006921806.1:4633317-4639588 GCF_000298275.1 Orycteropus afer afer | reverse complement strand
GCTGAAAGTGAGGATGACTTGAGGCACTTACTGATGAAGATTGAGGAACACAGTCTGCAGTATGGATTACATTTTAATATAAAGAAGACAAAATTCCTCACAACTGGACCAATAAGCAGCATCATGATAAATGGAGAAAAGATTGAGGTTGTCAAAGAATTCACGTTGCTTGGTTCTACAATCGAGGCCAAAGGAAGCAGCAGTCAGGACATTAGAAGACGTGTAGCACTGAGCAGGTCGGCTGCAAAGGAACTCTTTCAAGTGCTGAGGAGCAAGGATGTCTCTTTAAGGACTAAGGTGCGCCTGACACAAGCCATGATATTTCCATTCGCCTGGTATGCATGTGAGAGCTGGACAATGAATAAAGAAGACTGAAGAAGAGTTGATGCTTTTGAGTTGTGGTGCAGGCGAAGAATACTGAAGGTACCATTGACTGCCAAAAAAACTAACAGATCTGTCCTGGAGGAAGTGCAGCCAAGATGCTCCTTGGAAGTGAGTATGACCAGACTTTATGTCACGTAGTTTGGTCATGTTGTCAGAGGGGACCATTACCTGGAGAAGGATGTCATGCTTGGTAAGATGGAGGATCGATGAAGGAGGGGAAGGCCTTCAACGAGATGGATTGACATGGTGGCTATGACAAGGGGCTCAAGTATAGCAAAGATCATGGAGTTGGCGCAGGATCGGGCGGTGTTTCGTTCTGCTGTGCATGGGGTCGCTGTGAGTCAGAAATGACTCAACAGCACCTAACAACAACAACGACTGATGTTCTGCTACTATTCAAAAGCCTTTCGTTGGCCAATTTTTTAATTTTACAAGTCGATTGCTAGGTCCTCCTTCCTAATCTGTCTTAGTCTGGAAGCTCTGCTGAAACTTGTCCATCATGGGTGATCCTGCTGGCATTTGAAATACCAGTGGCATAGCTTCCATCATAACAGCAACATGCAAGCCACCACAGTATGACAAACTAACAGATGAACGAACACTTAATTGTGTTCATGTGCCCATGCAGAACCTGTATATAGACCAAGAGACAGTCCTTAGAACAAAACAAGGGGATATGACCCAACAATGCAGAAATTATCAAACAATACCATTAATATCACACACAAATAAAATTTTGCTGAATATAATTCATGTACTGTTGCAGCAGTGCATTAACAAGAAACTGCCAGAAATTCAAACTGGATTCAAAAGAGGGCATGGGATGAGAGATATCATTGCTGAGGTCAGATGAATCTTGGCTGAAAGCAGAAAAATGTTTACCTCTGTTTCATTGACTACACAAAGGCATTTGACTGTGTGGATCATAACAAATCATAGATAACATTGCAAAGAATGGAAATACCAGAAAACATTTAATTGTGCTCATGTGGAACCTGTAAACAGAACAAAAGGCAGTCATTCAAACAAAACAAGGGGACCCTGTATGGTTTAAAATCAGAAAAACTGTGTGTCAGGGTTGTATCCTTTCACCATACTTACTCAATCTATGTGCTGAGCAGATAATCCAAGAAGCTGGAATCTGTGAAGAAGAACATGATATCAGTATTGGAGGGAGACCCATTAACAACCTGAAATATGCAGATGACACAACCTTACTTGCTGAAAGCAAAGAGGACTTGAAGCACTTACCGATGAAGATCAAAGACTACAGCCTTCTGTATGGATTACACCTCAACATAAAGAAAACAAAAATACTCACACCTAGACCGATAAGCAATATCATTATAAATGGAGAAAAGAATTAAGGTGTTAGAGATTTTATTTTAATTGGACCCGCAATCAATGCCCATGGAAGCAGCAGTCAGAAAATCAAATGACATATTGCATTGGCCAAATCTGCTGCAAAAGACCTCTTTAAAAAGTTAAAAAGCAAAGATGTCACTCTGAGGACTAAGACGCACCTGACCCAAGCCGTGGTATTTTCAATCGCCTTATATGCATATGGAAGCTGGACAATTAACAAGAAAGACTGAAGATGAATGATATATTTGAATTATGGTGTTGATGAGGAATATTGAATATACCATGGACTGCCCAAAGAAGAAACAGATCTTCTTACATGAAGTACAGTCAGAATACTCCTTAGAGGATGGTGAGACTTTGTCTCCCGTACTTTGGACATATTATCAGGAGGGACCAGTCCTTGGAGAATGAAATCATGCTTGGTAAAATAGAGGGTCAGTGAAAAAGAGGAAGACTTTGTCAAGGTGGATTGACACAGTGGCTGCAACCAGGGGCTCAAACAGCAATGATTGTGAGGATAGTGCAAGATGACTGAGCAGTGTTTCATTCTGTTGTACTTAACCATCGCTATGAGTTGGAACCACTCAAAGATCACTTTACAACAACAAGAAGGAGTTGTATAAGGAGCCTTGGTGGCACAGCATTTAAGCATTCAGCTGCTAACTGAAAGATTGGCAGTTTGGACCCACCCAGTGGCTCCATGGGAGAAAGAGCTGGCAAACCTGTTGGGGTGGTTGTATTCTGTCACATAACATCACTATGAGTAGAAAGTAGACTCAGTGGCACCCAACGAAAAATAACAAGGAGTTTTATGGTTGTTCATTCATCTTAAGCTTACCACCCCTTCTGACACAGATTCCTGTTAGGGTTGAATTATGTCTCCCAGAAAGATACATTCAAATCCTAACCCTTATACCTGTACATGTGACTTTGTTTGGAAATGGGTTCTTTGAGGATATTATCAGTTAAGTTAACATGGGATCACACTGGAACAGGGAGGGAGGGCACCTCAGTGGTGGCCTAGAACACATAGGCAGCTGTCATCCTCCCAGAATGAGACCCTCAAGCTGAGGCCCTCACAGCCTAGTCTCTGTATGGAGAGCCCTTCCACTATAGCAAACAAGGGGAAACCACATTTGTCCCTGGCCAGCATGACGTCCTAAACCTGTTGTAATTCCAGCCACCCTGTGGAGCAGGCACTGGAAGATCTACATTCCTTCTTTTCACTATGATGCCTCCTACCAGCTGTGGGCAGGGACTACAGGTGCATCCAGATGCCCTCCAGTGGGCCTCTTCCCTGCTGGTGCAGTGGCTGCTTCAAACCACTTCAGACTTTTGAGGGCCCTCAGCTACACAAGGACTGCAAGGGCATATCTACGAGGACCATGGAGCCTGAGAGTGGAGCAGGCAGGAGACGGTCAAGGAAGTCCCTAATTCAGCCACCTGAGGCCCTGTCCTCAATGTCCCATCACAGGTTCTTGTCCACCTGCCACTGAAGCATTGCCCCTGCTATCTGTCACCTCTGAATTCCTGCAGGTTCGGTCTCATTTTATGACCAGCAACCCCCATGCTGCCATTTAAGCCAGAATGGCCTTGATTTGTGACTACTTCTGGTTTGTGTTTGTCTCATGTCACTGCCTGCCATAGGATTGGGCAGTGTTTTGTTCTGTTGTACATAGGGTTGCTATGAGTCAGAACTGGCTCAATTGCATCAAACAGCAATGACTAATGAAGCTGAAAATCTCTTCATATGTCATCTTTGTGTCTTCTTCAATAAAGTACTCAAAATTTTTGACCATCTTTTGTTTGGTTGTTTAATTTCTTATTACTGAGGTTTGTATTCTGAATACAAATCCTTTACCATGCATATGATTTGAAAGTCTTTTCCCCAATGTGACCTGTCTTTTCATTTTCTTAACAGTGTCTTTTATAGATCAAATACTTTGAACTTTGATAAAAACCCCATTTATCAATTTTTTCTTTGATGGAATATGCTCATCTGTCAGTTTGTCATACTGTGGTGGTTTGCATGTTGCTATGAGGCTGGAGGCTATGGTACCAATATTTCAAATACTAGTAGGGTCACCCATGGTGGACAGGTTCCTGTAGAGCTTCCAGACTAAGACAGACAGGGAGGAAGGAAGAGGCCATCCACTTCTCAAAGATTTGGCCAGTGAAAACCTTATGAATAGTAGTGAAACACTGTCTGATGTATTACTGGAAAATTTTACGAATAACCCTAAAACATTGTCCGATACAGTGCCAGAAGATGAGCCCTTCAGGTTAGAAAGCACTCAAAATACCCCTGGGGAAGAGCCACATCCTTAGAGTAGTTGTTGTTGTTGTTATGTGCCGTCGAGTCGGCCCCGACTCATAGCGACCCCTCCTTGGGTTTCCGAGGCAGTATCACTACGGAAGTAGGATTGCCCAACCTTCCTTCCGAGGAGTGGTTGGTGGGTTTGAACCGCCAGCCGTCTGGTTAGCAGGCAAGTGTCTTAGCCAGAGCCAGCCTTAATGACGTGGGTGGTTTAAAGCTTTTGGGACCTTCATTTGCTGATGGGGCATGAATCAAAAGGGGAAGAAACAGCTGCAAACATCCATTAATAATCGGAATGTGGAATGTATAAAGTATGAATCTACGAAAACTGGAAGTTGTCAAAAATGAAATGGAATGCATAAAGATAGATATCCTAGGCATTAGTGAGCTGAAATGGACTGTTTCTGGCCATTTTGAATCAGACAATTATATGATTTACTATGCCAGGAATGACAAATCGAAGGGGAATGGTGTGGCATTCATCATCACAAAGAATGTTTCAAGATCTGTCCTAAAGTGCTATGCTGCCAGTGATAGGATAATATCCATACACCTACAAAGAAGACCACTTAATACTACTATTATTCAAATTTACACACCAACCATGAAAGCCAAAGATGAGGAAATTGAAGATTTTTACTAACTTTTGCAGTCTGAAATTGACCAAACATACAATCAAGATGTCTTGATTATTACTGGTGATTGGAATGAGAAAGTTGGAAACAAAGAAAAATCACCAGTAGTTGACAATATAGCCTTGGAGATCACATGATAGAATTTTGCAAGGCCAACAACTTATTGCAATTGCCCTTTTTCAGCAACACAAATGGCAGCTATACACACAGACTTCACCAGATGGAGTACACAGGAATCAGATTGACTACATCTGTAGCAAAATGTGATGGAGAAGCTCAATAGCTTCAGCCAAAACAAGTACAGGAGCTGGTTGTGGAACAGACCATCAACTGCTCATATGCAAGTTCAAGTTGAAGCTGAAGACAATTAAAAGTTCACAAGAGCCAAAATATGACCTTGATTATATCCCTTCTGAATTTGGAGACCATCTAAAGAACAAATTTGATGCATTGAACACCAATGACTGAAAACAAGAATTGTGGGATGACATCAAGAACATCATCCACGAAGAAAGCAAAAGGTCATTAAAAAGACAGGAAAGGAAGAAAAGACCAAAATGGATGTCAGAAGAGACTCAGAGACTTGCCCTTGAATGGAGCGTAGCTAAAGCAATGGAAGAAATGACAAGATAAAAGAGCTGAACAGAAGATTTCAAAGAGCAGCTCAAGAAGACAAAGTCAGTTATTAAAAGGAAATGTGCAAAAACCTGGAGTTAGAAAATCAAAAGGGAAGAACACACTCGGCATTTCTCAAGCTGAAAGAACTGAGGAAAAAAAAAAAAAAGCCTCAAGCTGCAATATTAAAAGATTCTACTGGCAAAATATTGAATGATGCAGGAAGCATCAAAAGAAGATGGAATGAATACACAGAGTCACTGTACAAAAAAGAATTGATTGATGTTCATCTATTTCAGGAGGTGGCATATGATCAAGAACAAATGGTATTTTTGAAGGAAGAAGTCAAAGTTACACTGAAGGAACTGGTGAAAAACAAGCCTTCAGGAATTGAGAGAGTATCCATTGAGATGCTTCAACAAATAGATGCCATGTTGGAGGCACTTACTCGTCTATGCCAAGAAATTTGGAAGACAGCTACCTTGCCAACTGACTGGAAGAGATCCATATCTGTACCCATTCCAAAGAAAGGTGATCCCACGGAATGTGGAAATTATCAAACAGTATCATTAATATCACACACAAGTAAAATTTTGCTGAAGATAGTTCAAAAATGGTTGCAGCAGTATATTGACAGGGAACTGCCAGAAATGCAAGCTGAATTCAGAAGAGGACATGGAATGAGGGATATCATTGCTGATGTTGGGTGCATCTTGGCTGAAAGTAAAGAATACCAGAAAAAAAGTTTACTTGTGTTTTATTGACCATCCAAAATGATTTTATTGTGTGAATCATAACAAAGTATGGATAGCATTGAGAAAAGAATGGGAATTCCAAAACACTCATGAGGGACCTGTACATAGACCAGGAGGCTGTCGTTCAAACAGAACAAGGGGATACTGCATGGTTTAAAATCAGGAAGGGAGTGTGTCAGGGTTGTATCCTTTCACCATAC
>NW_006921806.1:4619181-4632180 GCF_000298275.1 Orycteropus afer afer | reverse complement strand
TAGCAGGGATTGTGGGGCTGGCGCGGGATCGGGCAGTGTTTCATTCTGCTGTGCATGGGGTCGCTATGAGTCGGAAACGACTCGACGGCACTTAACAACAACAATAACATAGTCTGCAGTATGGATTACACTTGAACATAAAGAAAATGAAAATCCTCACAACTGGACCAATAAGCAGCATCACGATAAATTGAGAAAAGATTGAAGTTGTCAAAGTTTTCATATTACTTGGTTCCACAGTCAACACCAGTGGAAGCAGCAGTTAAGAATCCAGACATCATATTGCACTGGGCATATCTGCTGGAAAAGACCTCTTTAAAGTGCTGATGAGCAAAGATGTCTCTTTGAAGACTAAGGTTCACCTAATACAAGCCATGGTATTTTCAGTCACCTCATATGCGTGTGAAAGCTGGACAATGAATAAGAAAGATCAAAGAAGAGTTGATGCTTTTAAATTGTGGTGTTGGGAAAGAATACTGAAAGTACCATGGACTCCTGGAACAATGAACAAATCTGTCCTAGAACAAGTGTAGCTGGAGTGCTCCTTAGAAGGGAGAATGGCCAGACTTCTCACCTACTTTGGTCATGTTGTCAGAAGAAACCATTCCCTGGAGAAGGATATCGTGCTTGGTATAGTGGAGGATCAAAGAAAAAGAGGAAGGCTCTTAAGGAGATGATTGACACAGTTGGTGCAACGATAAGCTCAGGTATAACAATGATTGTGCAGCTGGCGCAGGATTGGGCAGTGTTTCATTTTGTTGTACGTAGGGTCTTTATGAGATGGAGCTGACTTGACGGCACCTAACAGCAACAAGAAATGTTTCCCAATTGTGTTCTCCTATGTTTTATTCTTTGAAGTTTTGCAGTTTTAGTTTTTACATTTAGGATTATATTCCATTTTGAGCTAATGTTTATATATATGTAAGGTGTGAATTGAAGTTCACTTTTAGCATCTAAACAGTTGATTCATCCCTACTTGTTGACAGGCTCCTCCTTTCCACTGAATTGCTTTTGCACCTTTGTCAAAAATCAAACATGAATAAATAAGTGTAAGTCTATTTCCGGATTCTAGTGTTTTCCATTTTTATCTGTCTGCCTTGATGCCAGTATTATACTGTCACAATTTATAAGAATCACTGCAGCTTTGTAATATATGGTGAGATCAGGTAGTGTTAGTCTTTCAACTCTGTAGTTTTTTTTTCAAATCATTTTTGGCTATTTAAGTCCTTTTTGTAATGTTAGAATGAGGTGATCAGTTTCTGGAAAAGAGGTGGGGAGAAAACCTGTAGGGATTTTGATTGGGATTATGTTGAATGACTCGTTTGGGAACAATTGACATCTTAACAAGTTTGAATATTCTAACTGATGAACACGGCCTATCTCCATTTAGTTAGATTTCCTTTCATTTCTCTCAGCAGCGCTTTGTAGTTTCACTGTGCAGGTCTTGGACATCTTTTGTCAGATTTATCCCTAAGCATGTCATATTTTTGATGCTGTTATAAATTTATTTCAATTTCTAATTATTCATTGCTAATATTTAGAAATATTAGTTCTAGCAGCTTTTGTGTATGATTTTTTTTAATAGATGATCATGTTGTCTATGAATAATGACAGTTTCATTTTCTTCATTTACAATCTGTATGCCTTTGATTTCTTCTTATTTCCTTATTGCACTGGGCAAGCCATCCAGTACAGTGTTAAATAGAAGTGATAAAAGCAGACATCTGTGTTTTATCCCTGATCTTAAGAAGGAAAGCATACAGTTTTCACACTAAGTATGATGTTAGCTCTAGGTTTTTCATAGATGCTTTTATCAGTTTGAGGAAGTTTCTTTTGTTCTTAGTTTGCTAAGAGTTATTATCAGGAATGGATGTTGGGTTATGTAAAAAATCTCTTTATTGAGATGATCATTTAGTTCTTGTTTAGTTTGTTAATATGGTGAATTATGGGAAGTGATATTTAATAGTAAACCAACCTTGAATTATTTGGATAAACCCTAGATTGCCATTATGTATTATACTTTTTTATATATTGTTGGACATGAAATACTAAAATGTTAGTTTGAATTTTTGCATCTATGGTATGTTGGCCTATAGGGATATTGGTCTATCATTTCCTTTAATGCCTTTGTCAGGTTTTGCTATCAGAGTAATGTTGGCATCATAAAATGAGTGAAGAAGCATTTCCTCCTCTTCCAATTTCTGGAAGAATCTGTTTAGATTCAATATTAGCTTTTCTTAAATGTTCGGTAGAATTCACCAGTGAAACAATCTGGGCCTGAATTTTCTTTGTGAGAAAGTATTTAGCCACAAATTTAATTTCCATAATAAATATAAGGCTATTCAGGTTTTCAGGGAGCTCTGGCAGCATAATGCCTAAGGCACTTGACTGCTAACCAGAAGGCTGGCAGTTCAAACCCACCAGCCACTCCTGGGAAGGAAGGTTGGGCAATCTACTTCTATAGTGATACTGCCTCGGAAACCCAAGGAGGGGTCGCTATGAGTCGGGTCTGACTCGACAGCAATAACAACAACAAATTCAGGTTATCTATTTTTTCTTGAATGAGTTTTGGTAGTTTCAGTGTTTTTAAGGACTTTGTCTATTTCGTCTAAGTTGCAAAATTTATTGGCATAAAATTATTCATAATGTTCCTTTATTATTATTTTAATATCTGTAGGACTTTAGTGATGTTGTAACTCTGATTTCTTATATTGGTGATTTTTTTTTTTTCTTTTTTTCTTCCTGGTCAGTCTAAGCAAATCAATTTTATTGATCTACTCTAAGAACCAACTTTTGGTTTCATTGATTTTTCTCTATTGTTTTTGTGTTTTGCAATTTTTAACCATTATTGTTTTTATGTTGTATATTTCATTGATTTCTGCTCTAATTATTTCCTTTTTCTGCTTTATATTTCAATTACACTTCTTTGCCTAGTTTCTTAAGATGCTAACTGAGATCATTGTTTTAAAGACATTTCTTTTTCTTGATATTAGTATCTAGTGCTATAAATTTTCCTATAAGCACTGCTTTAACAGGTATCTCACGAATTTTGATGTGTTGTGTTTTCATTTTCATTCTGTTCAGAATACTTAGTCCCAGGGTTTATTTCAAAGTCTTCTATTTAGTTTTAAAGTATTAGGGGATCCAGAGATCTGTTGTTGATTTGTAATTCAGTTTTATGACTTTAATTCTTTTTGATTTATTGAGGCTTGCTTTATAGACCAGGATGTAAATGTTCTGTAAAAACATGAAAAAAAGTATATTTTCTGTTATTGACCTATAATTTTTTTTTTAATCTCAGGAAAGCATAGAATGGCCATCTTTGAACATTATCACCTCTGTTTCACCCTCCAAGATAATCTGCTTTTAAAATACACATCTAATTATAGGTGTGTATGTTTTGCTGGCTAGTGTTATGGGAAGACTCCTAGTTGAAAGGGAGCAGTAACTGTTTGCTTTAGTCCAGGTTCCGTAGGAAACAGACTTAAGTAAGAAGCTGGGCTGCTGAAGCTTTACTTGGGGAGTATAAATCCAGAACAGCAAGAGCAGACCGCAGGGAAGTGAGGTGAGGAAAGGTCTGTGTGCAGTATCCTTCTGACCACAAGAGGCCCTGTGGGCATCCAGATGGTATGTGCTCAGTGGGCAGAACCTATACTGGACAAGCTGCAGGGAGAGACTGAGCCATGGGAAATCTGTGGTGTACTGTTTCCCAAAGGGTTGGCGTTCCTCCTTAGGATAACTCCCTGTCTTCTTGTCCCTCCATCCTGTTCTTCAGATGTGCCAGTTCCTTGTCTGAGGAGATGTCTCATCCCAGTCCTAAGTGATGGGTGGGGCCACCTGAAATAGGGGGCTGGCCCCCCACTGTGTGGTGTGGCCCAGCAGGAGGGCCCTTAAAAGTGGCCCAACACTGCACAGTCCTTACAGTGAGTGAGGGCCGGGGGAGGTTTGTGTGATGCACTACCAAAAAGCGATGATGTGGGTATCTGTGGCCATCTGTACTCCTTGGCAGGCTAGACACTGGAATACAACCAGACAATTCTGGTCAATAGATGTTTCTTTCTAGGAAAAAACTTTATTGGTTTGTACTTTTAGTTTGATTTTAGTATTTTTTAACTGTCTGGTGAATGAGTTTAATTGGTTAATTATTCTGTATTTGCTACCAAATAGCTAATGATGTGTTATGTCATGGTTTAGTGTGACATTTTTCCATGATTAAATAGAAATACTTTTTCAACCAACCTGACCTGGTTTGCATGATGTTTTAAATGGTTATACGTGAAACTGAACAAACACATACCCAATCATCCCATGCTAGATATGTATCCATCAGACATACGTATATATAAGTTTACCAAAACACATGTTCAAAAATGTTATGCCTGTCCTCTTCAAAATAGCCAAATATTAAGGAAAAAACAGTGGAATGGATAAACCTATTGTGGCGCATTCCTACAATGAATTCTATACAGCAATAGGATAGAGCAGGTTTCAGCTCTTTGCACAATATGGGTGAAACTCACAAATATAATCTTGAATTAAATGTGCCAGTGCTAAAAAGGCAAGGGAGCAGCATCTTTTGACCTCCTCTAACTCCACAATAAAAAGACAGAATCACCATCAGCAGCCTAAGGCCGTTTCTTATGATGCTAGACATGCCATCACCCACCAGCCCTCTTACTAACCTTCACACCAACCATCCCTCCCGCAGCACCCACTACCTCTCTGCTGGGTTCAGTAATTCACTGGAGTGACCACACAGAACTCACAGATTATGAGGTTTATTAGGGAAGCAATAGGCTACAATTCAAGTTCAGGAACACACTCAGTCTCTCTCAGCTGGCAGTTTCTCTCAGCAGCGTGTCTCTCTCAGCTGGCAGTCTCTCTCTCCTCTGCATCACATGTCTCTCAGCTGGCAGTGAAAGAGATTCCTTTTACTTCCAGGAGGACTCATTTTGAGACTGGCAGAGTGGCAAAACTAACCAATCCCAACATCAGAATTCTACACACCTGAGAGAATGAGAACTTCCCAGAAGATTGTTTTATCCTGTTCCAACAGAAATACACCAGGTGGATAACTTTAACAATCAGCTACTTGGTTGCTCACAACAAAGTGGGAGTTAACAAAGACTATGGCTAGAAAGGCTATATCATGTAATTCACTACACCACAGCCGGGCACAAAGGAATATATCCTGGTTTGTAGACAGATCAAAGAAGGCAGCATGGTAGTTTCCCTGGGAAGAGTTGGGGGGCAGTGGTGAGAGGGCAGGAGGGGCTCCAGCATGCATGCATCCATGTCCCTTGCCTGGATGCTATGTCCATTTTGTAAAACTCATCATGTGGTCGATGCACTTATGATTTGTATTCTTTTCTGTATGAATGTTATGTCTCAGTAAAAACATTGGTGAAAAGTAAATTAAATGCCTGTCTTAGAACAGAAGAGTGATTCTGTAATACAGTGAAACAGGCAGAAAACTTGAATCAGCCTCAAAGATTTTCTTGAGTACAGCATCGGATATCAACAATTACTTCTAAGTTTCTAAATTAACAACTAGATCATTGGAAGTCCCACTGATTGAGCTACTGGAGGAGGGGGTGGATGAGTGAAAAGGGCAAGAACCAATGCTTGGTGTTGCTTGAAATTGAGAAATTGGGATTCCCGCAAACATCCTGGTGGACATTTTGAGAAGGCAGTTGAAACATACATGTGCAGAGCCTAGAAGAGAGCTTTGACTGGAGGCAAAGTTTTGGGAGCTTGTATATTTATAAATGGGAGCTCTGGTAGCATAGTGGCTAAAGCACTTGACTGCTAACCAGAAGGCTGGTGGTTCAAACCCACCAGCCACTCCTCGGAAGGAAGGTTGGGCAATCCTACTTCTGTAGTGATACTGCCTCGGAAACCCAAGGAGGGGTCGCTATGAGTCAGGGCCGACTCGACGGCACACAACAACAACAGCAACATATTTATAAATATCAACAGGTCAATCCTGTGATGGGAAGGGACAAGTAGGTTGATCTGTGAAAAATCAGTTGACAGGAAGTCAATTCCAAACCCTGTGTTCTATAGGGTTGTTAATGGCTGATTTTTTAGAAGTAACTCACCAGGCCTTTCTTCCAAGGCACTTCTGGGTGGGCTTGAGCTTCCAACCTTTTGATTGGCAGCCTACCACTTTTTTTTTTTGTACCATCTGGAGCTTCAGAATTGTCTATAGTTTTTTTTTCTTTCCTTTTATTGTGGTGAAAACATACACACCAAGACATTGACCAACATAGCAACTTCCACATTAGCAGCTCAGGGACATCGATGACATTTTGTGTTTTTTTAAATTTATCTAAGCAATTTCCCCTTCCCTACCCTCCCATCCCTGGTAACCAGCAAAGAAAATTTCCTACCATGTATAAACCTTTTCTTGACTTTTTACAATAGTGGATTAATACAATATTTGGGTTTCTGTGAATGACTTGGTTCACTCAGCATAATGTCCTCCAAGTTCATCCATATTATGTGGTGTTTCACAGCTTTTCTGCATTAATCTTTAGTGTTTCATAGTATTCCATTATGTACCACAGTTTGGTTATTCATTCCTCCATTGGTAGACACTTAGGTTGTTTTCATCTCTTTGCTGTTGTGAATAGTGCTGTAATGAACATGGATGTGCATATATCTGTTTGTGTCCTGGCTCTCACTTCTTTAGGATATATAGCTTGTAATGAGATTGCTGGATCGAATGGTATTTCTATTCCAACTTTTTAAGGAAACACCATAATGATTTCCACAGTGGTTATTTTATTTGCCAGTCCCACAGCAGTGTATGAGAGTCCCAATCTCTCCACATCCTTGCCAGCATTTATTATTTTCTGTCCTGTTGAATTTTGCTATTAATGCTGGGGTGACATAGTATCTCATTGTTTTTTTATTTGGATCTCTTTAATGGCTAATGATCATAAGCATTTCTTCATGTGTTGCTGGTGTAGAGGAATCCAACAAATTTTTGGATGTTGATCTTGTATCCTGCCACTATGCTACTAAATCTTTCAATAAGTTCCAGTCGTTTTCTTGCTGAGTCTTTTGGGTTTTCTGTGTATAAGATCATATCATCTGCAAATAGGGATAATTTTACTTCTTCTTTGTTGTTCCATTGTTGGTACCAATTTGGATGCCTTTGATTTCTCTTTCTTGCCTTATTGCCCTGACTAGGACTTCCAATACAATGTTGAATAGAAGTAGAGAAGAAGGCATCCTTGTCTGGTTCCTGTTTGCAAGAGGAATTGTTTCAATCTCTCTCCATTGATAATAATGTTACTTGTTGGTTTTGCATATATGCCCTTAATTATGTTAAGGAATCTTCCTTCTATTACTATTTTTCTGAGAATTTTTATCAGGAATGGGTATAGGATATTATTAAATAGCTTTTCTTCATTGATTGATATGATCATTTGATTCTTTTCCTTTATTTTACTTCTGTAATGGATTACATTTGATTGTTTTCTGATGTTGAACTATCCTTGCATACCTGGTATGAATCACACTTGATATTGATGTTTTATTTATTTATTTTTCATAGGTTGTTGAAGTCTATTGGCTAGGATATTGTTGAAGATTGTTGTTTCTATTTCATGACAGATACTGGTCTATAGTTTTCCTTTCTAGTGGTGTCTTTCCCTCGTTTTGGTATCAGGGTTATGCTTGCTTCATAAAATGAATTTGGGAGGATTCCACCCTTTTCTGTGTTCTGGAATAATTGAGTAGGATTTAGGATTGGTGTCAGTTCTCTGAATGTTTGGTAGAATTCTCTGGTGAAATCATCTGGGCCAGGACTTTCGTTTGTTGGTAATTTTTTTTATGAACTATTCAATTTCTTATTTTGTTATGGGTCTGTTCAAATATTCTACTTCAGTCTGTGTTAGTTTAGGTAAGTAGTGTTTCTAGAAATCTGTCCATTTCTTCTAGGTTTTCAAATTTGTTGGAGTATAGTTCTTCATGATATCCTGATATTGTCCTTTTTGTTTTGGTTGGTTCTGTTGTAACATTTCCCATTTCATTTCTTATTCATATGATTTGCTTCTTCTCCTTTTCCTTTGTTAAGTTTGCCAGTGGTTTGTTGATTTTATTAATCTTTTCAAAGAACCAATTTCTTGGCTTGTTGATTTTTTTAATCATCTTGTTATTTTCTGATTTATTGATTTCTGCTCAAATCTGTATTATTTCTTTTCTTCTCATAACTATAGGATTATTATGTTATTTTTTTTTTATTTTTTTATTTTTTGCTGCTCATTCTCTAATTCTTGGAGATGTTGAATTAAGGTGTTGATTTTGGTTCTTTCTTCTTTTTTGATGTGCATGTATTGCTATAAATTGGCCTCTGATTACTGCTTTTGCTGGGTCCCAAAGATTTTGGTATGTTGTTTTTTCATTCTCATTTGATTTGAGGAAAATTTTAATTCATTTTATATTTCTTCTATTACCCAGTCATCATTAAGGAGGCTGTTAATCAGTTTCCATGTGTTTGTTCTTTTTCCATTGATCTTCCTATTGTAGATTTCTAATTTGATAGCATTGTGATCTGAGAAGATGCTTTGCAGTATTTCACCAATTTAAAATTTATTGAGGCTTTCTTTGTGACCTAACATATGTTCTATCCTGGAGAATGTTCCATATACACTGAACAAGAATGTTTAATGTGCTGTTGTTGGGTAAAATGCTCTGCAGATGTCTATAGTGTCAGTTGGTTAATTATATAGTTTAGTTCTTCTGCATCTTTGTTGAGTTTCTTTCCAGTTCTATGTTTCATTGAAAGTGGTGTATTAAAGTACTATTACTGGGGAGTCATCTGTTTGTTTTCTTCATTTCTGTTAAAGTCTGATTTATGTATTTGGAGGCTTTCATTGGGTGCATAGATATTTGTTATGGCTATGTCCTCTTTAATTGATCCTTTAATCATTATATAATGTCCTTCCTTGTCTCTTATGGTGGTTTTTGTATTAAAGTCTGTTTCATCGGAAATTAATATTGCCACTCCTGCTCTTTTTTGATTGCCATTTGTGTGGTATATCTTTTCCCAACCTTTTGTTTTTAGTCTATTTTTGTCTTTGTGTTCAAAGTGAGTGTCTTGTAGACTGCATATTGATGGTCATGTTTTCTTATCCAGTCTGAAACTCTCTGTCTCTTGAGTGGTGCATTTAACCCATTTACATTCAGTGTAATTATTGACAAGCATGAATTTGTTGCTGTTATTTTGTTACGTGTTTTTTTCATAGTTTCTTTGTTCCATATAACTTTCTGTAGTGAGCTTATTTTGTTTATGGAATTTGTTATCATTTCCTATGTTGCTATTGTGGCATCGTGCCTAAGGCATTTGACTGCTAACCAGAAGGCTGACAGTTCATACTTACCAGCCACTCCTTGGAAGGAAGATTGGGCAATCTACTTCAGTAGAGATGCTGTCTCAGAAACCCAAGGGAGGGTCACTATGAGTCGGATCCAACTCGATGGCAATGATTTGGTTTTTTTGAGTTTAAGTATTTGTTTCTCACCTCTTTTTAATTTTGATGAGAAGGTTTAGTATTTTTCTTTGAGGTTACTCTGTGATTTATAATTTTCTTCCCAAGTTTAGAACAGGCTGTTATATATCACTATTGTCTTGACTTTCTCACCATTTGGAAGTTCTGTACCTATACTACTTATTCTCTCTTTTTGGTTTGTTGTCCTCATTTACCAATTGATGTCTCTAGTTCCCTGTTTACAGTCTTGTAAGCTTATTTCGGGGGTGACTCAATGGCAAATAACAACAAGCTTATTTCACTTTGGACACTTCTTTAACTGGGTTGATTTCTAGGTTATGTCGTCATGTGTATTAATCATCAGTTATTGTTTGCAGGTGTTGGTTCTCTGTCCAGAGGACTCTCTTTAGCATCACTTGTAAGGTTGGTCTGGTTTTCTCAAATTCCCTCAATTTCTGTCTATCTTGAAATGTTCTAATTTCACTATCATATTTGAAGGATAGCTTTGCTGGGTATATGATTCTTGATTGGCAATTTTTTTCTTTCAGGATTTTATATATATATCATTTCATTGCCTGCTTGCCTGCATGGTTTCTGCCTAGAAATCAGAGCTTAGTCTTATTAGTTACCCTTTGTAGGTAATTTTTTTTTTTCCTTTGCTCCTTTCAGGATTCTTTGTCTTTGGTTTTAGTAAGTTTGATTATGATATGTCTCTATGAGTTTCTTTTGGGGTCTGTCCTGTTTGGAGCTCATTGAACTTCTTGAATGGATATCTTTTCATCTTTCATCATATTAGGAAAATTCTCTTCCAACAATTCTTCAACAATTTTCTGTTGTTTTATTTGTCTCTTCCTGTTCTGGAATTCTGATTACACTCCTCTTGATGGTATGCCACATGAATCTTAGGCTTTCTTCATTTCATTTTTATCTTTTTTCTGATCGATCCCTTAACAAACTAGTATTGAAATATTTGTTTTAAACATCATTAATTATGTTATCCATTGATTCGATTCTACTCCTTTGCCCATTCTATGTGTTATCTGTTTCTAAAATCTTAGTATTAATCTTCTGGATTTCTATTTGTTGTTTTTGTATCATGTATAATTTTTTTTATTTTATTTTCTCAGCTTGTTCTTGTATTGTTTTCCTAAATTGTTCTAGGGATTTCTCTGTGTTTTCCTTAATTTTGTCTGTGTTTTCCTCAATTTTTCCTTGATCTGTCTCTCAATCCATTGAAAGCACCTAAATATAATTTTTTTAATTCTTTGTCAGGGAGTTCCAACATTCCTTCTCCCTCAGGGATGCTTTCTGGGTCTGTATCCTGGTCTCTTGTTTGTACTACTTTATCTTGCTTCTCTGTGTGGGTTACGGTAGTCAGTTGTCTCTGAGACATTGTGATGTTGTTGTATTTATATTTAATTGGTGTTTGTATGTTGGTGTGATCCACCCAAGATTTTTTTTCTTCTTTATTTTGTTTTGATATACCTGTGTTAGGAGCTCTGGTAGTGTAGTGCCTAAGGCATTTGACTGCTAACCAGAGGCTAGTGGTTCAAACCCACCAGCCACTCCTCAGAATGAAGTTTGGGCAATCTGCTTCCGTAGTGATACTGCCTCGGAAACCCAAGGAGGGGTCACTATGAGTTGGGTCTGACTCGACGGCACATAACAACAACAACAACAATACCTGTGTTAGAAGGGTACTGTGCTCCTCTATTCACTAGTTGGCAGCACTTAGGCTATCATCACCTGTCTCCTGGTGGATGTGATAAAGAATGAGAGTGTGTGCACTGATCTCAGTTAGCTGTTCATGAAGAGCAGTTAAGGGTGAGTTGGGCTGATATCGGCCACTGTCTATCATTGGTCAGTTGGTGCAGAAGCAAGTGGTGTCCCTCACTGAGTGGGTGGGGCGACAGGAAGTACAGGTATAGTTTAGTCCTGTAGGAATGGTTGCTGTCTCCTACTCAGACAAAAATCAAAAAATTTAAACAAGAGAACAAAAAACACAAACTACAGAAAAAAGCAGGAACAATTGCTAAAAAGGAAAAAAGAAAAGAAAAGGCAATAAATGAGAAGAAAAAAATTAAATATATTTTTTTAAAAAAGAAAGAGAAAAGAAACCCACATTATATGGGGCAAGAGGAATGAGAGAATAGAGCAAAGGTAAAAGAATAATAAAGAGAAAACTGCAAAAAGAGAAACAAGGGATGGGAAGAATGAAAAGAAAGGAAAAAGAAATAAACTAGGAAAAGGAAAGAGAGTTAAAAAAACAGGGGAAAAAAAGGAGGGAAGGCGGAAGAATAAAATAATAATTTTAAAACAAAAACAAAACTGGTGGGGGGAAGGCAGGGAAGGGCACACAAGCTTTGTCAGGGCACCCAGCCTCTACCAGGGCACACAGACTGGAATGGAATTCCTGCTGGTCCAGAAAGTGGGTGGAGGTGGGAGATGGCCATATTTCTATTCACCAAGATGGTATGGGGTATAAGAGTAACAAGGGGACTATCACACCTTTTCAGTCGTCAGCCTGCAGTGTGTTTGCCCATGCTGTCCTTGGCAAGTGAAACCTATTCATAGGTTGCTGGGATCAAAATACTGTTTGCAAATATTCACAATGGCTGGGCCAGTTGCAAATATTCAAAATGGCTGCGCCCTCAGAACAGCCAGCAGTCCACAGCTCTCTTTGTCTCCTTCTTCAGTGTTTTCCTTTCTAGTCATCAGCCACCAGTACAGTTGTTCACTGACCAGAAGAGCGAATTCTTAGGTTCCTGCCCAGATCGGAACACCACTTATAAATATTCAAATTGTCTGTACTGTCAAAACAGCTGACAGTTCGCAGCTCTGTTTGTCACTTTATTCACTGTTTTCATTCAGGTTCTTTTAGTAGTTAATTGGTAATTAATCCACTTCATCCTCTCTTTCAAAGCTCAGAGTTCCAATATTATCTTCTGTATCTGTTTCAGTTGGTTTCTCATTTCTTTGTTGCAGATGATCTGTGTAGCTTGTTTGCCTATTTTCCCATCTTGCCAGAATTCAGAATTGTCTATAGTTTCTTATTCATTTTTTGTGGATATATTTCTTACACTTTCACCATTAATGTTTGCAGACTGGAACCTAATTGAACTAGAATCTAATTCCCTTAATTTTCAAATTCTTCATTGGTCTTTTAGAAGGATTATATAAAACAAATGGAGCTCTGATGGCATAGTGGTTAAAGGACTTGGCTGCTAACCAAAAGATCAATGGTTTGAACCTACCAGCCACTCCGTGGGTGAAAAATGAGGCAGTGTGCTTCTATAAAGATTTATAGCCTTGGGAACGTTATAGGGCAGTTCTACTCTTTCCTGTAAGGTTTCTATGAGTTAGAATCAACTCAATAGCATTGGGCTTTGTTTTATTTTATTTTATTTTTTTATTAGGATTTGGGTGAAGATTTACAGAGTAAATTCACTTTTCATACAGCAGTTCACATATACTTTGTCTCATGTCATTGACCAAAATT
>NW_006921806.1:4592443-4611336 GCF_000298275.1 Orycteropus afer afer | reverse complement strand
ATCTTCTGTGTCTGTGTTAATTGGTTTCCCTTTTCTTTGTTGAAGAGGGTCTGTGCAATCCTTCTGCCTAGTCCGCCATCTTGCCCCGCCTCTCTCTTTGTTTTATTTTTTATATAAAATAAATGATGCCAACACCAGCTGCTGGGCAGCTGAGGTGCACTGCATGAGTGTTCAGAAAAAGACTTAATAGGTAGCCACTGTATTAAGTACAACTTGTATGTCAAAACTAGTGATTAGTTTTGACAAGTCAGTTTTGTGGTTGGAGTAAATAGAGGATGTGTATTTCATTGTCTGCAGTATTCCTGTAACCAAAGTTATTCTTCTTCTTAAGAGTGTCCACTTGTCCACTTAGTGCAATGTGAGCTACAGTCATACTACGGTAAATTGCCGTATCTAATATTTAATCCATACACAATGCTGGAATCACGTCTAGGAGTGACACACTCGAGCTCCAGTGGTGTTTGTAGCCACCTTGGTGATCCTAGTGGCCACCTACTTGTCTGTCCACAGGCCCCCAGTCTTCTGGCTTGATTAAAGCCAGGAAGTAGTATAAAGTCTCCATGTTTACATTTCTGTCAGATCCATCTGCCTGCCTCACCCCATCACCAGAAGGCATCTGAGCCTGTTTACCATCTTCCTGGGGAGGCAGCACAGGAGCCTCGGGTGGGCACAGCTCAGTCTAATCTGCATATGGCCCCTCATGACTACACCTGGGGCCTGGCACTGGGGCACTATCTTAGTCTCCTAGTGCTGCTATGATACCAGAGGAATACCACATGTAGGAGGCTTTAAATGACAGAAATTTATTGTCTCACAGTTCTGGAGGCTAGAAGTCCAAATCAGGGTCTCAGCCACGTTGTTTCCTTCCTTGCTGGTAGGTAACCCCAAGCATTCCTTGGTTCCTTGGCTTGTAGACCATCCTCACATGGCCTGTATTTTCCTCCGTGTGTGTTTCTGTGTCTGTTCTGCTCAGAAGTAAGTAGATTTAGAACCCACCCTATTCTTGTGTGGCCTCATTAACATAACAAAACCTGTTTCCAACACATCCACAGGTACAAGGGTTGGGATTCTGGCGCATATTTTGAGTACACAGTTCAATCCATGACAGGTGCAGGTGCTTTGTTCAGCCTTATCCCCTCCTTGGTGTGGCGTCCACCAGCGCTGCCTCACTTTCTGTCTGCTTTGTCCCAGGCATCAGCAATGCAGAGGCGCGGCAGCCAGGGAAGGCACCCAACTTCAGTGTTAACTGGACAGTGGGCGACTCGACCATCGAGGTCATCAACGCCACGACAGGGAAGGACGAGCTGGGCCGTGCATCCCGCCTGTGTAAGCACGCCTTGTACTGTCGCTGGATGCGCGTCCATGGCCAGGTACTGGGCCCCCTGGCCCACCCCCGCCCGGCAGCAGTGTGTTGTACTCGCTGCTGTCCCTTAAACCATCCTCACCTCATATCACTGCATGCAGCTTCCTAACAAAAGAGCAAAAATAACCCTTTGAAATCTATTTCTTGGGATTGTGGTTAGCTGTTTAACCAGCCAGCCTGCTGCTTCAGTCTTAGAGATGTCTCACAGAGAGCTTCCCTCCTCTGTCCCAGAATCAGAGTCAGAGTTGTTGTCACTGGTGGAAGCCTCTCCATTGTTCAGGTGCTGAGAGTCGCTCGTACCACAAGTCCATCCTCACCCCCTCCTTCAAAACAGCACAAATACCCACTAATTTCCATTGAACCCTCCATGAAGGTTTCTTAATCTTTTTTACCAGCAGGGCCCTTCTGGTCAAGTTCATAACACATAAGTGTTGTGAATCCAGCATTTACATTGGTGCAGGAGGGCTGGGTGGAGCAGTAGCACTCCAAGGGGCCCAACTCATATGGAAGGGTGGTAGTCTGTGGTGGCCTGTGGTCACACATGGTACCCTGTTGGTTGGTTGCCAGTGGTGCCTCATGTTCTTCTATGGTTTCCCATGGTGGCTGATGCTGGACTGTGGTCCTTCATATTGGCCCATGGTTCCATATGGTACCCACACTGTCTGTAGTCCCCTGGGGTCCCTCATGGTGGCCTATGGCAGCCTGTGGTGGTGTCCCATGGCACTACCATGCAATTTCAACATGCTCTCCAGCAAGACAGAGACAGCAGGAGAGATTTGTTCTCAAGACCTTCCCAGAAATGTGCCAGCCAGCCACATAGGGATGACTTTGGAGTTCTGTGGTGTAATGAAGTGTATACACGCCAATAATGCACATGTTGTTTTTTTAATAGTTAAAATGTCAATGATAGAATTTATACCAATGGTATGGAATTTTCCAGATCACCTGTCAGAATGTAGGTTCTAAAAAACCAAACCCATTGCCATCCAGTTGATTCCAACTCATAGCAACCTTTTAGGACAGAACAGAATTGCCACATAGGGTTTCCAAGGCTGTAAATCTTTACAGAAGCAGACTGCCTCATCTTTCTCCCATGGAGCAGCTGGTGAGTTCCAACTACCAAACTTTCAGTTAGCAGCCAAGTACTTTAACCACTGCACCCCCAGGGCTCTTTAGCTGCCCATTTAACCAGGGAAACTGCTGCTTTAAAAGTGATGAATTAAACTTACGAGAGAGGAGTTCATGCTATCTCCTGTGACATTACCCCCCTTCATGGGCCACTTGGTCTTTCTGGGCTGTTTCCTGGAAGCCAGGCCAACCCTAAAAGCCATTGTTGGTATGTCTCATTAAGTTTTGTTTTCATCTGTTACTGTCACTGCTTAAACAGTTGCAGTTGTTTTTTATTCTCTTACAGGTTCCCACAAATTTACTACGCTCCAGGATCACAAAGCCCAATATATACCACGATTCCAAGCTGGTCGCGAAGGAGTATCAGGCAGCCAAGCAGTGTCTGTTCAGAGCCTTCATCAAGGCAGGGCTAGGGGCCTGGGTGGAGAAGCCCACAGAGCAGGACCAGTTCTCACTTACACCCTGACCCCACGGGGGTGGGGGGACGTCAGGCTCCCACATCGGGGCCCGGCATCTCACACTTGACCCTGCAGGATGTGGCAAATTAGGCATCGGGATCTGGGGTCAGGGTCGACATCCTCACCCAGCATCTCACACCTAACCCATGGGGGGCACAGTGTGGGGAGACATCAGGGGTCCAGCCCCTTGTAGCTGAACCTGCAGGGTGTGGCATGGGAGGTGCATTAAGGTCTGGCATCAGGGTCTGGTGCCCTCACCCAGCCTCTCTACAGCAGTATTCCCCACTTTTGAATTACCCAGCAACTGCTTTCATTCTTAGTTTATGTTTAGAAATTAAGTTCTACTGAGTAGGGCTTCCTTAAGCTTAGAAAAATAGGAATTACTTTGTGTGAAATTCTTGAATAAATAATTTATTCAAAGCTAGGAAGGTGGTTTATAAAATAAGAAGTAATTATGTCAGGTCAATTTCTGCCACATTATTTTTATTACAGAAAAGCATTTACATGTGGAGAAGGGTGAGCAAATAGAGGTAGGGAGCAGCAACCTAGAGAAAATCCTCACACGTGAGTCTAAGTGTAGTCCGTGCTCTCCATAGGTACTCACTGTGGTCAGTCGTGCTCAGTAGATTTACAGCCTCCCTCCAGGGAATGCCCAGCACAATGTGGCTCCTGACACAGGGGCCTCATCAGCAGAGCCATGGCCCAGATCCTCATAGCTTCCACCCTCCTCTAGAAGCTTCTGTGCTCCTTGTAGGATTGTTTTGTGAAGACATTTACTTGCTTTATGTCTAAATCATCAAAGATGAAAAATGCCCAGGGACCCTCTGCTGGCCATGCATTTGGGTTTTTAAAAAATATTTGACTTTATAAAAGTCTTTCTAAAAGACTAGGAGTTGATAGGAGCTATTTCATTCCTTCCCCTTCACCTAACGGATATGAATTGCTGCCCAGACATCTTCACAGGAAGGAAATAAAATCAGTTACGTAGATGATCATTCTTAGGACATTCCACTGAAGGCATATTTTTAAATTATTGTGTTCAAATATATCAAAGACATATTTGAAAAACAAGAGGTATTCAGGCTTGAAGGTTTGTAAGCAATAGTGGGAGGGCCAGTGGTCCTCACCACCATGCACATCGGACCTGTCTAGAGACAGGTTGATGGTCACAGCAGGGAACGGGGTGCTGCTGGCATATGGTGGGTGGAGGCCAAGGCACTGCTGTACATGGTGCACAGGACACCCCACAGAAGGATCTGGCCCCACACACAGTGGAAAGACCTGCAGAGACCCCCAGCTTGGACTCAGAGATGGACCTGCTGCCTTGTTGCTCGCACTCAGGGTTAAAGAGAAGGGGCTCTGTCTACTGTCATTGGCACCCACGCTTGTAGTTCTGGGGTTGACATGAGCTGAGTGTTGTACCTGGCAGTGACAGGGTGTCACCACACTACAGCACACAGCTACCCCATCAGTTTGGTCATTGTGCAGAGTGAGAGTGCTGCCACATCCCGGGAAAAGTCAGCACGAAGCCGAATTCCATGGTCACTGCCCAGGGCTGAGAGCTCAGAGTGGAAGTATAGAATGGGTACCCTGGCTCTGAGAGGATGCATCTGAGCCTCCCTTGCTAAAACATCTCCCCCCATGTCCACATGGGCACATTCTGATGTGTTCTCACCTATCGTACTTCCCTGGCTGGTGGCCTAAGCCAGCGTACTTCAGGATTTGGCCTGTGCAAAGGAATGAACATCTGGATGGAGAACAGCATCCTTCTCCGTTCTAAGGGTGTCCCTGGTCCAGTCCAGGTGGCCTCCCCTCCACCTTGTGCATTAGAAGCTGCTGGGTCCCACTCCACCTACGGAATAAGAGGCACTGTGTGCTGTGGTTGTCTACAGAGCAGGCTCTTACACAGGCCAGAAAAGGGGCCTTGAAGGTGCATGTTTTTACTCTTGTCTATGAAATCATATTTTTTCTAATGGGGATTGGGAGATGGACTTAATTTAAAAAATATATATATGGATTTTACCTACGGAGTCCAGTGGAAATATACTCTGTATGCACAAAAAAACTGGTCACCCAGAGTGTTGACTGTTTTCCCCTCTTGAGGAACCATGGGTAGGAGCATGCCGGCCCCCCCACCCCAACCCAGGTAAACAGATGCCTTGTCATGTGGACGTCTGAGGGACCTCTGATGGTGAGGCCCACCTTCCCTGCCACAGCACTGTCTGTGGGGCATGCTGAGCTGCGGGCACTGGTGAGGGAGCAAGTGAGATTCTAAGAGTCATGAGCAGCTGGGAGAACCAGGCAGGTATGGTATAGGCCTGCCGCAGCTGTGCCCTTTGTCACAGAGTGGGGAATGTGTCCCTCATCGCCACCCCATGTAGGAGTCTCATCACTCATTGGCCAGGCAATAGGC
This sequence comes from Orycteropus afer afer, assembly GCF_000298275.1. Lineage (NCBI taxonomy): Eukaryota > Metazoa > Chordata > Mammalia > Tubulidentata > Orycteropodidae > Orycteropus > Orycteropus afer. Next base: position 4,605,974 of record NW_006921806.1, on the reverse strand, counting down.
CCTGCAGTATCCCTGCTCCTAGGATGGTACAGTTTGGATAGTTTATCCACATCAGAAAGATAGAAACAAAAGCCCCTCTGTGCCCAGCATGAAAAGCCACACCAGGAAACCACATGGACACGTGGTGTAGATGACCACTGTGCCAAGGTATTATTGTGCATCCTGTGCCCTTGATCAGGATTTCAAAGACATAATGGAAAATCTGACAGGATTGACAACTTGACTTCCTCAAAAAATCTTAATTGTGGAGGACGTTTTGATGAATGAGGGTGGGCGGATTTTTTTGTTTTGCCAGCGAAACCTGAAGTATTAATTCCCAGTTAGTTATGAAACTCTGCCCTGTATGTGGTCCCCTCCCAAACCCTAGGTCGCTGCAGACCCCATGGGACCTGTCTGGGTGGCTTTGGGCAGGGCCATGGGCCGCCAGCAGCGGGGTAGGTCAGCGCCTTAAGAAGGTGTCAGATGGGAGCCGCGCTTACAACACAAGCACAGAGTTTCTAGGTGGGGCTGACATGTGAGTCCAGGTGTGGAGCAGGCCCAGTGCTGCTGTCACCTTCACCAGCCTCAAGACTTCCTCAGTGCCAGAAAGTTCTCCTCCTTCCCAGGCATGGTAATGCCAAAGAACTGCAGCTTTGATTCCAAGTCTTAATTTAACCTTGAATTATCATTCAAAGATTTTTTTAAATTTTATTTTTAAATGTACAATCCTACGTCTCACAAGATACTAATGTCTGTAGAATTTACTTTTATTCAGATATTTCACTTCTCTCTCAGCTGTAGAATCACTACTTTCTCTGTGAAGACAGCTTTTGTCCTCTAACCTTAAACAGGTATGTCCTGGAAGAGGTGAGGGTCTCGGCTTGTCTATGTCTGTGACACACACAGTTCTGTAGTGGAAGTCCTGCATAGCTGCACTCTCCTTCTTTTAAGAAAGAAAAATGGAGCACCAGTGAATCTTTTCCACTTCTAAAACTATTTTGTGCAGAGATTCAAGGTACCCCAGTCATAACTTTGATGGTGGGTTTGAACCACCAGCCTTCTGATTAGCAGTCAAATGCCTTAGGCACTATGCCACCATAGCTCCCTTGATGCAGCAAGAGAAATAAAATTAGCCCGTTTTCCCTTCTGAATTCTGTAAAGTTAGAGAATCCCTCAAAAAATTGTTTTGTGTTAGTTCCAAACCATATAAAGGCAGGATATTCTTTTTGGGTGTGTGTCCTTGTCCCCTAACAGGTGTTGTGTAACAGCTGTCCCTGCAGATGTGAGGGACCGGGGGGGGGGGGCGGTGCTGGGCCCCAGTCTTGTGGAGGGGCTGTGCCATGGAATAGGGAAAACTGGTGGACTCTGAGGTGCTGGGTGTGGGTGGAGGGGGAAGTGTTGGCTGGATTTTGGCTTTCAGGGTGTATGAGCTTTCTCAGGTCTGTCTTGTCCCTGGCAGCACTGTCTGCACACTTACTGTTTGGAGGGGTCAGTACAGATCCCTGGCACTGCTCTTGTGCTTTGCAGGCGGTGGTGGGTAAGAGCTGGTGGCAGCTCTTGTGAACATGCACATGAGGAATAAAAGCACAGTTTACGGAACTTGAAGGGAGTATGCCCCAAAGTTATTTGTTTTCCAGACTTTCAGTTACACGCTCTCAATTTTATTTTAGTATTTGGGCATTTTATATGAATGTAATTCAGCCAAGAAACTTGTCACGAAGAAGCAGTGCTCCATGTCTCTGTATGTACATTTGTGTATATATCACCGCGTCACCTGCATGAGCCTCCTCCACACGAGACCAGCTGGACCAAGCATGAGACGCTGTCACATGTAGACAAAAGACTGAGCCACTCTCAATAAAAACATGATGTTTCACTACCACAGTGTTGTTGAGACCTTTTTTATTTCTCTCCTTGGTTTCATGGACAGGCTCAGGGATCAATGCCAGAATGTGATTTGAAAACATGGCTTTGGGGCCCTTTGACCTTAGGGTAAAAGCCATCTAAGGTGGCTACAGAGTTCCCCTTACTCTGATCCTGTCCTTGGGTGTGAATCCTAGGGGCCACTAGGTACATTGACTGGACGGTCTCTTCATTTCTCTATCACCCTATCTCTCTCACCCCCAATTCTGCTACTCACCATCCTCTGGTGAGCACGGTGGCCCGTTCCATTATATCAGGGTTATAGTGGTTAGAAAAGTCCCTGTTGTTGTTGTTAGGCGCTGTCGAGTCATCTCCAACTCATAGCGACCCCATGCACAGCAGAACGAAAACACTGCCTGATCCTGTGCCAGCTCCACGATCCCTGCTATACTTGAGCCCATCATCCCAGCCACTGTGTCAATCCATCTCATTGAAAGCCTCCCCCTCTTTCAGTCGACCCTCCACCTTACCAAGCATGACATCCTTCTCCAGGGAATGGTCCCTTCTGACAACATGACTAAAATAGGTGAGACGAAGTCTGGCCATTCTCCCTTCCAAGGAGCATTTCGGGTGCACTTCCTCCAGGACAGATCTGTTCTTTTGCTAAAAGAACTAACTTTCTTTTAGAAGAGTCCCTGGATTGTGCAAATGGTGAACTCACTTGGCTGCTAACTGAAAAGTTGGAGGTTCAAGTCCACCCGGATGTGCCTCAGAAGAAAGTCCTGGTGAACTGCTTCTGAAAAATCAGCCACTGAAAAACCCTACAAAGCACAGTTCTACTCAAACACTCATGGGGTCGACCCAACGGCGACTGGTATTGAATGGCTTGGTGTGGTGTGATAGGGTGTGTGATATGGAATGAAATGGGATGGGATAGGATGGTAGTAGTAAGAGGAAAATTACATTATCTGCCCCTTGTGTGGTACAAGCCCAGATTAGCAACTGAAGTTGTGTGGAAGTCAAGGTCACACGGGCATGAGAATACTGGGGAAGAACCTTGATGCTCAACCACACGTGTTACATTGGTTAGGTTACATTGGTACAGTGAGCAATATAGCCACTAAATCATAATACAGAACTATATTCACATTTTGGATTTGTAATAAATGTTATAGAAAAGTGGCTACAAAGCAGTATTCCATGATTGTAAAGGAATATGTGTGCTTTATGTAAGTACACACACACATGGAGCAGTCAGGAAAGGTCGGAGTCCTGGCAGTCTGGATGGTGGGGTTGGGATGCTTTCAGTTTTATTTTCCTTTTTAGATTTATCTATTTTTCTAATGTTTCTATAATTAAATAATAAAAGAAAATCTCAGGTAAAGGCTTTGAAAAGTCAGCAGCCCCACATAAATACAAAACAGCACTGTTCTGTACCCACAATTTGGTTCTCTCTTTTGCATCAATTTTAAACCTTCTCTCACAATGAAAGGAACATTAAAATGCATAATGGAGCTTCAGGAGCTCTGGTGGCATAGTGCCTAAGGTATTTAACTGCTAATCAGAAGGCTGGAGGTTCAAACCCACCAGCCACTCCTCGGAAGGAAGGTTGGACAATCTACTTCTATAGTGATACCGCCTCGGAAACCGAAGGAGGAGTCGTTGTGAGTCAGGTCCGACTCGATGGCAATGAGTTTGGTTTGGTTTTGGTAATGGAGCTTCAGAGAAAAGCATGGTGGAAACGAATATCTCCTTTACAAACATAACTCATGGGTCAGCATAGCCCTGTGTTGTCATTGGTGGCGTGTGTGTAAATCAGGACTGGGGTCCTCTAGGGGATGGAGAAGACCTCTGGGTTTGATCAAGTGAGAGGAAAGGGTTGTTTTTGGTATTACCTAGTGAATCCACCAAACATGGCTCTAAGTTTGAGGTACTTAAACTTTATCCAACAAATCCACAGTGGTCAAGCTGTGCTGTGGGACTGAGAAAGCAGCAAAGATTCTTGCCTTACGGTGCATGTTATCTGGGGCAAAGATGTTAAAACTGACCAAGTAAACAGTAAGGGTCACAGTAGGGGTGCTCTAGCGAAAAAGAACAGCCAGTGAGAGAAACGGGGTGGGGGCAACTACAGTGTCAAGTTTTAAATAATGGTGGACTGGGCCTCTGAGGAGGTGGGACTGGTGTCACACAGGAAAGACATCAAGATGTCTGTCGGGAAAGGGTTTTTCCAGGCAAAGGGAACACCCGGAGCAGAGGCTGTGAGGTAGAAATGGACCTCGCCTGGAGCCCGATGGTTGAAGATCCAGGAGTTCTGCGAGCCAGTTGTTAAAATAGCCATTATGTAAAATTACTTTATGTAAGCTTACAATTAATAAGTTATATTAAAAACAAATAGTGAACATGCATAACTTCCTAATTATTTTACTGCATTTTTCTACAGTCCGTGCTTTTGAGGTTATTTAGCTACTGTAATAACTGGTGGTGTAGTGCCTAAGGCATTTGATTGCTAACCAGAAGGTTGGCGGTTCCAATCCACCAGCCGCTCTGTGGAAGGAAGACTGCAATCTACTTCTATAAAGATTTACTGCCTCAGAAACCCAAAGGAAGTCTCTGTGAGTCGCAATCAACTCAATGGCCGTGAGTTTGGTTTTGAGTTTTTTGTGCTTTTGAGGTTATTTGGCTATTGTAATAACCAACATAAGGGTGTGCCCAGCTCTCCCCTCCCACACCCAGGTCACTGCCTCGCCCCACAGACACACACCCACCAATGCCATAGTCAGTCTTGGCTCATCACTGTCACTGTCTATAGACCTAAGGAAGTGATGGAGAAAACATCAATGCAGATTAAACTTAAAATAGAGTGGCTACATTGTGAATAGCACTGAGAAATATTCTGTATTTGAAAACTGTTATCCACTTCGGCAAAGAATTAGCTTACTCATTGAGTGAGGGAATTCCTACAGGTCTTTATTGTTCCACCTCTGTCTTCCTGAGAAGTGAAAATACCAACCAACTTTTTTGTCATAACTACCCTTACTCAGCAGTCGCAACCCCATGTTGGCTGTGAATGGATTCAAGAGGTTGGCAAGTCAACGAAACCTTCTTTGAGAACCAGGTAGCTATGTGGAGTTACAGTGGAGTACTGCATACTCTGTAATTATTTGTAAATTATGTGCTATTCCCTTTATATCAGTGAAATATATAATAAAGTTACATACACATAGCTCATCTCTGGAGTCTGAGTGGTTCAAAAGGTTGACCTGCTTGGATGCTAATCAAAAGGTTGTAGGTTCTGGCTACCAAAAAGTGCCTTGGAAGAAAGGGCTGGCTGTTTGCTTTCCAAAAAATGAGCCATTGAAAATCCTGCAGAGCACAGTTCTCTGACATGCATGGAGTCACCATGAGTCGGGATCTACTTCATAGCAGCTGGTTAACAGTGGTCATCAGGAACAAGGACTCTGTGCTAGGGAGGCACCAAGAGTTTGTGGGGCTTGAACAACCTCTGGCAGTTGCTGCCCAACCCACCTGCCCCCAAACACCAGGGCTATTTGAGGCCTATCTCCTTCTACAACTACAAAGGGTTTTGAGCTGAGGGGCTGATGGGTGAGGGGTGATGGAGATTGCTGGTGCCTGGAACTCCCCACCCTGGGCCAACTCACCTCTCCCCACTCCCTTCAGCTCTGTGGGACCCTGGGGGGCTGAGGTCCACCTTCCTCATATATAGCCCCTAATGGAGCAGCAAATATCCCAGGGGAAAATGATCTCAGAAGGAGAAATAGGACATTTGAAAGTGAAAGTGATATCAAACTATAGATGCCATCAGTATATATTCTAATATTTTTAAACAGACATTCTAAGAATATAAAATTCGTTTCAAGAACATTCTCAAAGAGATAAGAAAACAGAAGAGAACTGGGTAGCTTGCCAGAGCTCCAGCCAAGGGAGAAGGCGGGTATGGTAGTTATGTTTGTGTGTCAACTTGGCTGGGCCTGGTTGAGTGGCTGGGCAGCTGGTGGTAGTTAATCCCCATGATGAGACTGGTAATCAACTCCATGGTGGGATTTACCACAAGCAGCTGAGTAGCTGCCTTAGGGAGGTGGTCTGCTTCCTGAATATAAGGAGAAGCCTTGGGAATGGTCTCTAGCTTATGGCATGCTTGGACCCTGCATGTAGCCGTGTTGTTGCTCAGCAGCCTGCTATGCTCTGCCGAGCTTGGGACTTACAATGGACTTAAGTTAATGGCTGCTGTGTGGTTTGGTAACATCAGGACTGTGCCTTTTTACTTGTCAACCTTGGGGCTTCTCAGCCTCAGCAGCCAGCTGCAGCTGTCTAAGTGAAGAAATGCCTCTAGCTCCAGTGCGCTGGGAGCAGGAGGCAGAGCTGGACCCCAAGGTTGAGGGGCTTTCACCCAGCCCCTAGAGCCTGGCACTTTGAACTTGGACTTAAAGCCTCCAAATTTAAGAATAAACTCCTGTTTGTTAAGTGGCACTAGGTAACCAGAACAGCAGGTAAATGAGGACAAAGCAGACTGGCTGTAAATGAATCAGTGGTGAAGCACCCAGGAAGCAACTGGACACAGAAGCTGCCTGTAAGAGTGCACCCCCTACTGGAGGGGTGAAGAAACCTCATCATTACAGGCCTGATTCTTCAGCACTCTGTGGAATTAGAGATTATTAGAAGTCCACTGAATTTCTGATTTGCAAACTTCCTTTCAGGGTCTGGTGTAAAAAATTTTTCAGGATTTCAAAACAAATCCGTGCTTCCAGAGAGCAGCTATTGGTGCTTTGCAGGAGACAAGTGAGGCCTATCTGCTTGGTCTTTTTCAAGACACAACCTGTGTGCTATCCATGCCAAATGTGTAACAGTTATCCAAAAACATCCAGCTAGCACACCACACACGTAAAAAATATGCTTAAGAATCCATTATGATGAGAAATATTTCGTTCTTTTAAGAAATTTCTCTTCTTGATATTGATAATTCTGAACGTTAGATATTTTTTTTCTATAGAGTCAAAATGGACCTAAGTATGTGATTTCAAATGGAAAAATAAGGGACAGAACTCAAGTATTGTCAGTTTTCCCACCTTCATTTGTGTGTGAATTTTAATATAAATGTGAAAACATAAAGCATTAATGCAAATCACAATGTATCAATGAACAAATTTCAGCAGTTTATAACAATTACAAATAAACCTGTTAACATTTTCTAGACAATGCCAGAATTTGGATTTAAAAAAAAAAAAAAAAAACACTTTTTATTGTGATTTGGATGAAAGTTTACAGACCAAATCAGCTTTTCATTCAACAACTCACACACATTTTGTTTCATGTTATTGATTGCAATTCCCTCAACTCCTCCCACTTCTTCATGTGTTTCTTGTTTCCATCCTCCTTCTCTCTTAACTCTTGCTGCCTTCTGAACTTTGCCTTAAGCAAATGCTGCCCTTTTTATCTCAAATGGTTGACTGCTGTAAGGAGTGTCAACCTTCCTAGTGTTACTGTTCACCTTGTAAAGCTGCCTATTGTTTGACTGAAAATTCAGCTACTGAGGTGAGTTCAATTCCAGGTAGGAAGGGTGCCCAAGGGCCATAGTCTCTGGGGTTCTACCAATCTCTATCCAACCAGGAAGTCTGGGCTTTATATATATATATATATATAATAATTTTGACATTTGTTCCACGTTTCCACATAGAAGGGTTCCTTCTAGTGTGATCCCTTTCAGAGCAGTTGGTAGTGGTAGTCAGGCACTATCTAGTTCTTCTGGCCTCAGAGTCATGAAGTTTGAGATTTGTGTGGTCCATTAGTCCTTTGGACTAATTGTTTCATTTGCATTTGCTTATAGCAAGTAAATTTCTCATTGATGACAACTAAATGGTGTTTGTAGCATTTTTATCATACAGTAGATTCCATGTATTCACTATAATTTCCTGAGTTGTCCTATGCAAATACATGTTTTTAATGCTGCCTCTCTTCTATGCTGTTCCTGTAAACTTACTATTAAAATACATTTATATATATTAAAACAGAGCAGAATTTAAAATAATGAATACAATATATGGGCTAAATAATAGCCTAAATAATGGGTTTACAATGGGAAGACCATATGGAAAAAAGAAGGATGATGAAAAAATCTAAAGGAAATACTTCTTGTTGTTGTTTTTACGTGCCGTCGGGTTGGACCTGACTCATAGTGATCCCTCCTTGGGTTTCTGAGGCAGTATCACTATGGAAGTAGATTGACCCATCCTCCTTCTGAGGAGTGGCTGGTGGGTTTGAACCGCCATCCTTCTGGTTAGCAGTCAAGTGCCTTAGGCACTATGCTACCAGAGCTCCCAAAGGAAATACTTGTTGTTATGTGCCATTGAGTTGGCCCGACTCATAGTGACCCCTCCTTGGGTTTCAGGGGCAGTATCGATACGGAAGTAGATTGCCTCACCTTCCTTCCAAGGAGTGGCTGGTGGGTTTGAACTGCCAGCCTTCTGGTTAGCAGTCAAGTGCCTTAGGCACTATGCTACCAGAGCTCCCAAGGAAATACTTAGAGATGCAAATAACAGTACAGGTGCTAACATCTGGCTTATAGGCTGGCTGTGTACTTTAGTGCCCTGACCAGGGCATTGTGAGATACTCACTGAGGCTGCTACACGTGAAATAACATGTTGGGCTTCTTTAAAAGACAGAAAAACGCCATAAGTAGGAGAAAAGAAGGTTTAAATGAAACAACGTTGGCCAAGTGTTGGTAATTGTTGGAGCTGATACACAGGAATTCATGATACTGTTCTCTCTATTTTTGTAATGGCAACCGGTTCAATGTTACAACTGATTCAGCTGGGAATTTGACTTACAGAAGTTTACATTCTCTACCAGGTTGAATGCTTCTGGCCTTTTATCTGCTTGTCTTAGGCTGAGAACAGCAGGCCGTCATGCACGTCAAGGACCATAGGGTGATTTACAACTTTGTGAATATCTAGGGCCTCTTGGTCCCCCTATTCCCTTCTGCCCACCCTTGTTCAGCTTGATTACTTATCTATGATTCACATGTCCTGTAAACTGCCTTGCTTCTCAGCTTGGTCTCTTACTTTCTATAAACCAAAAACCAAACTAACTGTCGTTGAGTTGATTTGACTCATAGCAACCTCTCCTTAGGTTTCCAAGACAGTATCCCTATGGAAGTAGATCACCTAATCTTCCTTCCAAGGAGTGGTTGATGGGTTTGAACCACCAGCCTTCTAGTTAGCAGTCAAATGCCTTAGACAATACACCACCAGCGCTCCCTTACTTTGTATAGGAGAGAGTGAGTACCCTTAAGTAATATTGCAAACACATATTACAACATGCCAGCTCCAGAACAATTAGTTTTTAGCAATACATACCTTTCATTTTCTTTAACCACAAAGGAAACCTTTGATCATGATGTTGAACAAAATTAGTAGCAGAAGTTTTCTTATGATTTCTACACTTGATTCTTATTTGATGTTTAGCTTCTGGGAATACAGTTTGATACCTACATATACAGAAGTCTTTCATCATTCTCCTCACTTAGTAAATCTTCACATAAAGTTGTTACAAATTAAATAAGAGAAGCTGTGGAGAGATAATTTCCTGTAATGACTTGTAATAAAGGGTTCTAATTAATTATGATAGAAGTACATTAAAAGAAATCTTTAGCCTTTAGTAATTTATCTTCCCAGATGTACTCTATAATTTATTTCTCAGTGATTTTCTTTTTTCATGTCCCTGAGAGAGCATGTGAACATTTACATGAATAGAAAAAGTAGGTCAGACTTTTTCTGATGGAAAATAAGTCTGAATTGGTTCACTGGTTTGACAAGAAGGATTAGGTTACATGGAGGACATTTGCCATAAGTAGAATGAGCTAGATCTGCAACTCCAAGGTTTCAATGAAAGTACATTTAAAATGATGGTATGATGAAAACATTTTATCAGAAAATACTGAATTGGGAAAAATAAATAAAATAATAATAGTAGTGAAATTAATATTTCAATGTTCCCAGCCCCTTCAGAATATCTCTGGTGAAGCAAGGGGCCAGTGAGTGACAGAGAACCCTGAATAAAGAATAGTCCTTTGGTGAATTAAGAGGAAGCCTCTAATAAACTTCCCAGAAATTGAGACTGACTGGATAACAAACCTTTGTGCAAGTCAAGCAGCTTCTACTCTTTCGCTTTCAAAATAATTGAATGAAAATCTAATTGAGCAGACAGTTGATAAAGCAAGAAAATACTTTTAGTAATTTTTTATTTCACATCACCTTCTGATTTTTTTTTTAATATTATTGAGTGGGGTTCAAACTGTGGAGGAACGTTGCTATAATACACCTCCTTATCTACATATTTAGGAGCTCTGGTAGCATAGTGCCTAAGGCATTTCGCTGCTAACCAGAAGGTTGGCGGTTCAAACCCACCAGCCACTCCTTGGAAGGAAGGTTGGGCAATCTACTTCTGTAGTGATACCGCCTCGGAAACCTAAGGAGAGGTTGCTATGAGTTGGATCTGACTCAACGGCAGTGAGTTCTCTGCATATTATGCAGAGCAAGTTCCCCAGCATTTCCATTTATAAAAACAAAACTAGAGATACAATAGAGTCTATACCCTGGGTCATGAGAGCAGGGGCTCTTGATGTTGGAATATAGGAGCTGGTTGTTGGTGGAAAACACTTGGCCCTAATCATCTCTTTAAAAGATGACTAAATGCTGTTTGAATGAGATGGATGAAGTAAAGCTTTCAGGACCTTCATGTACTGGTGTGGCACAAGTCAAAATGAGAAGAAACAGCTGCAACTTCCATTAATAATCAGAACATGTAATGTTCAAAGTATGACTCCAGGAAAATTGGAAGTTGTCAAAAATAAAATGGAATGCTTAAAAATCAATATCCTAGGCATTGGTGAGGTAAAATGGACTTGTATTGGCCATTTTGACTCAAACAGTCATATGGTCTACTATGCTGGGAATGACAAATTGAAGAGGAATGGTGTCACATTCATAATCAAAAAGAACATTTCAAGATTTATCTTGAAGTACAATGCTGTCAGTGATAGGCTAATAATATTCATATACCTACAAGAAGGACCAGTTAATATGACTATTATTCATATTTATACACCAACCACTAAAGCCAAAGATGAAGGAATGGAAGGATTTTACTAACTTCTGCAGTCTGGAACTGACCAAATATGCAATCAAGATGTATTGATAATTACTGGTGATTGGAATGCAAAAGTTAGAAACAAAGAAGAAGCATTGGCAGTTGAAAAACATAACCTTGGTGAAAGAAATTACACTGGAGGCCACATGATAGAATTTTGTAAGACAAATGACTTACCCATTGCAAATACCTTTTGTCAACAAAATAAATGGTGACTACACATGGACTTCACCAGATGGAATACACAGGAATCAAATCAACTACATCAATGAAAAGGTGATGGAGAAGCTTAGGATCATCAGTCAGTACAAGACCAGGCGTTAACTGTGGAACAGACCATCAATTGCTCATATGTAAGTTCAAGTCAAAGCTGAAGAAAATTAAAACAAGTCCATGAGAGCCAAACTAGGACTTGAATATATCCCATCTGAATTTAGAGATCATCTGAAGAATAGATTTTGATGCATTTGATCACCAGTGACTGAAGACTAGACAAGTTGTGGGATGACACCAAGGACATCATCCATGAAGAAAGCAAAAGGTCATTAAAAAGACAGGAAAGGAAGAAAAAAACAAAATGGATGTCAGAAGAGACTCTGAAAGTTGCTCTTGAATGGAAAGAAGCTAAAGCAAATGAAGGACATGACAAGAAAATTTCAAAGGGTAGCTTGAAAAGACAAAGTAAAGTATTATAATGAAATGTTCAAAGATCTAGAATTAGAAAACCAAAAGGGAAGAACGTACTAGGCACTTCTCATGTTTTAAGAATTGAAGAAAAAAATCTAGCCTTGAGTTGCAATATTGAAGGATTCTATTGGCAAAATATTGAACAATGCAAGAAGCATCAAAAGAAGATGGAAGGAATATACAGAGTAACTGTACCAAAAAGTATTGGTTGACGTTTAACCATTTCAGGAGGTAGCATATGATCAAGAACCAATGGTACTGAAGAAAGAAGTCCAAGCTGCACTGAAGGACTGGCAAAAAAAAAAAACACAAGGCTCCAGGAATTGATGGAATACCTATTGAGATGTTTCAACAAACAGATGGAGTGGTGGAGACGCTTACTCAATTATGCCAAGAAATTGGGAAGACAGCTACCTGGCTAAAAAACTGAATGATCCATATTTGTGGCTATCCCAAAGAAAGGTGGTCCAACAGAATGCAGAAATGATTGAATACCATTAATACCAAATGCAAGTAAAATTTTGCTGAAGATTATTAAAAATGGTTGCAGCAATATGTTGATAGGGAACTCCCAAAACTTCAAGCCAGATTCAGAAGAGGGCGTGGAAGGAGGGCTATCAATGCTGAGGTCACATGGACCTGGGCTGAAAGCAAATATCAGAAATATGTTTACCCGTGTTTTATTGACTATGCAAAGGCATTCGACTGTGTGGATCATAACAAATTATGGGTAACATTGTGAAGAATGGGAATTCCAGCACACTTAAGTGTGCTTATGAAGAACCTATACATAGACTAAGAGGCAGTCATTCAAACAGAACAAGGGATACTGCATGGTTGAAAATAAGGAAAGGTGTATGTCAGGGTTGTATCCTTTCACAGTATTTATTCAATGTGTAGGCTAAGCAAATAATCTGAGAAGCTGAACTATATGAAGAAGAACACAGCATCAGGATTGCAGGAAGATTCATTAACAACCTGTGATATGCAGGTGACACAACTTTGCTTACTCAAAGTGAAGATGACTTGAAGCACTTAATGATGAAGATCAAAGACTATAGCCTTCTGTATGGATTACACCTCAAAATAAAGAAAACAAATATCCTCACAACTAGACCAATAAGTAATATCATGATAAATGGAGAAAAGATTGAAGTTGTCAGGGATTTCCTTTTACTTGCATTCACAATCAACACCCATGGAAGCAGCAGTCAAGAAATCACACATTGTATTGCACTGGGCAAATCTACTGCAAAAGACCTCTTTAAAGTGTTAAGAAGCAAAGATGTCACTTTGAAGACTAAGGTGCCCCTAATCCAAGCCATGATATTTTCAATTGCCTCATATGCATGTGAAAGCTGGACAATGAATACAGAAGACCAAAGAAGAATTGAGGGCTTTGAATTGTGGTGTTGGCAAAAAGACCATGGATTGCCAGAGAATTAACAGACTTACCTTAGACAAACAAGGTACACCTGCTCCTTAGAAGCAATAATGGCCAGACTTTGTTTCAGGTACTTTGGTCATGTTGTCAGAAGGGACAAGTCATTGGAGAAGGATATTGTGCTTGGTAAAGTAGAGGTTCAGAGAAAAAGTGAAAGACCCTCAACGAGATGGATTGACACAGTGACTGTAACAATGGGATCAATCATAGTAACAATTGTGAGAATCATGCAGGACTAGGCAGTGTTTCATTCTATTTTACGCAGAGGTTACTGAGTCAGAGCTGACTCGAAGGCATCTAACAACAACAACAAAATGCTGCTTTTATATGTAATAGTTGTCTATCAATATTTGTTAAATATACCTATACCTATACCTATGCATACATACATACATA
>NW_006921806.1:4588800-4591943 GCF_000298275.1 Orycteropus afer afer | reverse complement strand
GCAGTGAGGTTTTTTTTTTTTGGTATAAAGTTGTGAACTGACATTACTTGTAAGGATAGCATAACCTACAAGATATTATTCACAAAACCTTTTGGTCAGAGAAAATAATTAATTTTGATTCATATAAATATTTTGTTGTAGAGAAGTATGATAAAATAGTTGCCCTCCATCAGTTGGAGTCAACTCGAAAGCAATTTGTTTGGTCTGGTTTTTAATCTGCTGGTTAATCCATTCATTTTGTTTTCAATATAGATTATATTATTTTTCTTTTCTAGAAATTTGATTTGAAGGAAGGAAGTGGGAGTGCACATTTGAATCCTAGCCCTTGGTTTCCAGACAAGGCTTGTCCTAAGTCACCTTTTAGCTTTCCCTTCCCTTTCCACCAAATTGTCCCCATTCCCTAAAGTGCTGCCACCTTTGAACAAGGCTGGGGCTGAGGGTTCTGGGAGGCTGATCACTCTGCCTAGGCTTGTCTCATTGGTGTGCAGTGTTTCTGGCATGCCTGGCACCTTTCTGTGACTCCAGCTCCTGCTACTTGCTTGCTCATAGGGAAGGATTATAACAAGGGGTTCAAGAGTCACTTAAACAACCAAAGGGGGAGGTTGTAAAACCAGTACCCCTGAGAGCTGACCATGAGGCAGGGAAAATGAGGTTAGTGGTCCCTCATGTCTGTACCTGTGCCCAGCAGCCCCCTGTCCAGTACGTGCCTGGTTTATGAACAAAATCCTGAGAATTTTTAATCTTTGGGGGCACAGATATATTTCTCTATGATTTAAACAGAGACAGTCTGTCAAAGTGCTTTCTGCAGAGTCTCTCTGAATTTGGTTGTAGCGAAAGGAGGCTTCAAATGAGAGACAGTCATAAATCTAATGCAAGAGCCCTTTCTGCATCGTGGTAAGGTCACCCTCTTTGTCATGGGGACTCAGCTTTTGTCCACAGCAACGTGTTGGTCTTCAATTTAAACACAGACAGGTAAACCTAAAGAGATTATTTTCCCCTCAGTTCCTGCTGTGCAAGTGATGGGAGCTGATAGGACATCGTGCCAATGCCCAAACATGCCTTGTACTTACCACAAATGGACAGAAGAGATATATGGACAGCTGGCAGCTCTCCACTAGGCAGGTGGCAATATTCCACCTCAAGTCAGCATTTCTGCTCTAGAGGAGTTCAACATAAAGCAATGTGACATATGCCAGCTACAAGAATGTCAGCTTCTCTTTAGAGACATTTAAAGACTGTCCTATTAAATGACTTTTCGAAAAATTCACAGAGCTCCTTAGTGTGCATTAAGGAAAGCTCTAGAATAAATAACATCTAAAAGGTGAATTGCGGAATGAGATGAATTCCCTGTCTTGGGTCACCCAGGCATCCGTGCTAAGCTGATTAGTTCTGGGCAAAAGGAGAAAAACAAACACTGGTTTGAAGGTCACCCTTCTCTGACTTTGCTCAGAAGCATTTCCACTCCAAACAAGCCTTCCAGTCTCAGTCCTCCATGCACCAGTTCAGGATTGTTTGCATTCTCTGTGTGAAAGAGGCCATTGGAGAGTGGAGGTATGGTTAGATGTCACAGGAGGCACAACTATACACCCTCAGCTTGGGGGCCTGCCTGATGAGACCCGCCAGCCCCAGGGGAGGTCTTGCCTGCTCTGATAGACAGTGACCTGTCTGCTGTGATGAACAGGCCTCAACAGGGGTAGGGGACATACCAAGGTGCATTCACATGGTGTCCTGGGAGCCCCGGCATTGCCTGAAATCTTCCCAGGGCCCTCCAATCTGGGGCCAAACTGCCTCTTTGGCACCCCACGTGGTAGGTTCCATGGGCACAAAGAGAATGTTGTCCCCGAGGTCTGGCAGCCCTAATGGAGTGGGTGGATTGGGGAGGGGGCTGGCAGAAAAGGCACTGCAAGCTGTGCTTTTGTTTTTGCTCCTTAATCTCTGAAAGAATTTGAGAATTTGTAACCCTAATATACTTGTACTTTACAACTAAATCTTTTCATTATTATTATTATTTTTTTTTAATAAAAAGAAAACCACAAAGGATGCAATTTCTGGCCTGATGTAAATATTGTTGTTCTAAAGTAAAATCATTTCATGACTAAATGTATATGTGTACGGTTCCTTCAAGGAGCTCTGGTTGTGTAGTGGTAAGGCATTTGGCTGCTAACCAGGTCAGTGGTTCAAACCCACCAACCTCTTGTCAGGTGGAAGATGAGACAATTTACTTTTATAAAGATTTACCACCTTGGAAACCCAATGGGGGTCACTGTGAGTCAGAATCAAATCCATGGCAGGGGGTTTGGTTTTTTGTTTTTTCTTTTGGTGGCTCCTTCAGCATTTGTTCCAGACCCCACCTCAGCACTTTGAACCTCCTGGCCCGAGACTACTCTTCATAGGGCATTACTGAGTCACCTGCTATCTGGGCCCTGCTCCTGGGTCACAGATTTCCGCCCCTGCCCCACCATGCAGAACGAACAAGAGCCCCGAAGGCAGCATCTCAGTCTCTCTTCAGGAAAATCTTCCAGAGACCATAGCAGCTCACGAAAACCTAGAACTGTGCTCATGCACTTGCTCGGTAGATATCATGTGGACACGATATGAACTCATTGTGATCTAAAGACTGCAGAGATTCAATGCCTTCCACTGACCACTTTAAATGATACACAGATTATAAGTCCTATGACCTTCAGAAAGTTCTCATCTTTCCTGAAAGCAATTCCACTTCTCACAAAATGAACCTTGGGGAATATATTTTTATGCCTGAAAGTCATTTATGCTCACCCTATCATACTTCTCTGGAGTCCCTGGGTGGTGAAAACAGCTAATGCTCTTAACTGCTAACTAAAATGTTGGAGATACAAGTCTGCCCAGAGGCACTTCATAAGAAAAACCTGGCAATCTGCTTCCAAAAATCAGCAGTGGTAAACCTTGCAAGGAGCACAGCTCTACCCTGACACAAATGGGATCTCCATGAGTTGGAATTGAATCAAGGGCAACTATTTTATCATACTTCTCTACAACAAAATATTTATATGAATCAAAATTAATTATTTTCTCTGACCAAAAGGTTTTGTGAATAATATCTTGTAGGTTATGCTATCCTTACAAGTAATGTCAGTTCACAACTTTATACCAAAAAAAAAAAA
>NW_006921806.1:4582650-4588285 GCF_000298275.1 Orycteropus afer afer | reverse complement strand
TATGTATGTGTATACGTATATGTATGTATGTATGTATGCATAGGTATAGGTATAGGTATATTTAACAAATATTGATAGACAACTATTACATATAAAAGCAGCATTTTGTTGTTGTTGTTAGATGCCTTCGAGTCAGCTCTGACTCAGTAACCTCTGCGTAAAATAGAATGAAACACTGCCTAGTCCTTCAGGATAAAGACAAAAGCAAAATGTTTCTGAATAGCAAAACTTCAAGGAATTTAATCCATAAGCCATTTCCGAAGAGTTTCTAGGGGAACATACTCCAGCTAATCAAGAGGTGGTGAAAAAAAGCACAGAAAATTAGAGTTATAAGCATGTGTGGTGACCAGAGCAATAAACCAGAATTTAAATGTCACACATCCTAACAATGTAGAAATTATATACTTGGCACAATTTAAGGGAGAAGGCAGAAAGAAGAGAGGAGGTAGTATGTATAATGATTTCCGTAGCATGTACAGATGCTGTAGCATAGTGGTTAAAACAAGAATTCTGGAGCTAAACATATGAGTTGGAATCACACTTACTAGCTGTGTGACCTTAGCCAAGTTCCTTAACTTTTCTGTGTCTCAGTTTTCTCCTCTATAAAATGGAGATAACAGTAGAACCAACATCAGAGGATTACTGAGAGGATTAAATGAGTTAATATGCATAAAGCATTTAGTACAGTCCTTGATGTAATACATGCAATTTTTACTTGCACACTTAATTGTTGAGCTCAGTGCTATGATTTGTTCACCAGACAAAGTTTATTAATGTGTCTGTTCAAATCCTCTGTATACTTTTAGATCTTTGAACTATCAATTACAGTGGTAAAGGCCTCACAGTTTCCCACTATTCTGAATTTGCTGATTTTTCCTTGTGGATCTACTGACTTTTCTTTATATATTTTTAGGCTACAGGTACACGCAAGTTTATAAATACTATATATTTCTGGTAACTTTAACTTTTTTAAAAATTATTAAGTGGTCATTTTCTTTTTTCTCTGATAATCTTCCATCTTAAAGTCTGACGTTAACATTAACCACAACAGCCTTCATTTGATTAGTGTTTGCTTGGTGGTCTTTTTCTATCCTAGACCTTCAATCTTTCTATGTCCTATTTTCAAGTTTGCATCACTTATCTGTCAGTTTGTCATACTGTAGTGGCTTGGTGTTGCTGTGAGGCTATAGGCTATGCCACTGATATTTCAAATACAAGCAGGGTCACCCATGGTGGACAGGTTTCAGTGGAGCTTGTAGACTAAGGCAGACTCAGAAGAAGGAAGGGACCATCCACTTCTCAAAGAATTGGCCAGTTAAAAACCTTATGAATAGCAGTGAAACACTGTCTGATGTACTACTGGAAAACTTTATGAATAGCCCTGAAACACTATGTGATATAGTGCCAGAAGATGAGCCCCTCAGGTCAGAAGGCATTCAAAATACGAATGGAGAAGAGTTGCTTCCTCAGAGTAGAGCCAACCTTAATGATGTGGATGGAGTAAAGTTTTCGGGACCCACATTTGCTGATGTAGCATGATTCATAATGAGAAGAAACAGTGCAAGCATCTATTAATAATCAGAACATGGAATGTACAAAGTATGAATCTAGGAAAACTGGAAGTTGTCAAAAATGCAAAGAAATGCATAAAGATTGACATCCTAGGTGTTAGTGAGCTGAAATAGACTGCTTTTGGCCATTTCAAGTCAGACAACCATGTGATCTACAATGCCAGGAATGACAAATTGAAGAGGAATGGCATAGTATTCATCATCACAAAGAATGTTTCAAGATCTATCCTGTAGTACAGTGCTATCAGTGATAGGATAATATCCATGTGCCTACAAGGAAGGCCAGTGAATACTACTATTATTCAAATCTATGTACCAACCACCAAAGCCAAAGATGAGGAAATTGAAGATTTTTACCAACTTCTGTAGTCTGAAATTGATCAAACATGTAATCAAGATATGTTGATTATTACTGATGATTGGAATGCAAAAGCTGGAAACAAAGAAGAATCACTGATAGCTGAAAAATATGGCCTTGGTAATAAAAATAATGCTAGAGATCACATGATAGAATTTTGCAAGACCAATGACTTATTCATTGCAAATACCTTTTTTCAACAATGTAAACAGTGGCTATACATGTAGCTAGATGGAGTACACAGGAACCAGATCGACTGCATCTGTGGAAAGAGGTGATGGAGAAGCTCAGTATCTTCAGCCAAATCAGGCCAGGATCTGACTGTGGAACAGCCTGTCAACTGCTCATGTGCACATTCAAGTTGAAGCTGAAGACAATTAAAATGAGTCCATGAGAGCCAAAATATGACCTTGATTATATGTCTCCTGAATTTAGAGACCATCTAAAGAATAGATTGATGCATTGAACACCGATGACTGAAAACCAGAGAAATTGTGGGATGACATCAAGAACATCATCTGTGAAGAAAGCAAAAGGTCATTAAAAAGACATGAAAGGAAGAAAAGGCCAAAATGGGTGTCAGAAGAGACTGAAATTTTCCCTTGAGTGGAGAGTAGCTAAAGCAAATGGAAAAAATGGCAAGATAAAAGAGCTGAACAGAAGATTTCAAAGAGAAGCTTGAGAAGACAAAGTCAATTATTATAATGAAATGTGAAAAGACCTGGAGTTAGAAAACCAAAGAGGAAGCACGCACTCAGCATATCCCATGCTGAAAAAACTGAAGAAAAAATTCAAGCCTTGAGTTATAATATCGAAAGATTCTATGGGCAAAATATTGAATGATACAGGAAACATCAAAAGAAGATGGAATGAATGCACAGAGTCACTATATAAAAAAGAACTGGTCAATGTTCATCCATTTCAGGAGGTGGCATATGATCAAGAGCCAATGGTTCTGAAGGAAGAAGTAGAAGCTAAACTGAAGGTATTGGCAAAAAACAAGGCTCCAGGAATTGGTGAAATACTCATTGAGATGTTTCAACAAACAGATGCTGCACTGGAGAAATTCACTCCTCTGTGCCAAGAAATTTGGAAGACAACTATCTGGCCAAATGACTGGAAGAGATCCATATTTGTACCCATTCCAAAGAAAGATGATCCCACCGAATGTGGAAATTATCAAATAATATCATTAACATCACATGCAAGTAAAATCTTGCTGAAGATAATTCAAAAACAGTTGCAGCAGTATATTGACAGAGAACTTCTAGAAATACAAGCTGGATTCAGAAGGGAACACGGAACAAGAGTTATCATTGCTGCTATCAGATGGATGTTGGCTGAAAGCAAAGAATACCAGAAAGATGTTTACTTATGTTTTATTGACTATGCCAAAGCATTGGATTGTGTGGATCATAACAAATTGTGGATAACATTGAGAAGAATGGGAATTCCAGAACACTTAATTGTATTCATGAGGAACCTGTACATAAACCAGGAGGCTGTGATTCAGACAGAACAAGGGAACACTGCACAGTTTTAAATCAGGAAGGGAATGTGTCAGGGTTGTATCCTTTCACCACATTTATCCTATCTGTATGCTGAACAAATAATTCAAGACGCTGGACTATATGAAGAAGAATGTGGCATCAGGATTGGAGGAAGACTCATTAACAACCTGCGGTATGCAGATGACACAACTTTACTTTCTGGAAGTGAGGATGACCTGAAGCACTTACTGATGAAGACTGAAGACTACAGTCTGAAATATGAATTACCCTTCAATAAACAGAAAACAAAAATCCTCACAACTGGACCAATAAGCAACATCACGATAAATGGAAAAAAGATTGAAGTTGTCAAAGACTTCATATTACTTGGTTCTACAATCAATAGCAATGGAAGCAGCAGTCAAGACATTAGATGGTGCATTACACTGGGGAAATCTATTGCAAAAGACCTCTTTCAAGTGCTGAAGAGCAAAGATGTCTCCTTGAAGACTAAGGTGTGTCTAACCCAAGACATGATATTTTCAATCATCTCATATACATGTGAGAGCCAGACAATGAATAAGGAAAATCGAAGAGGTGAGGCTCTTGAGTTGCAGTGTTGGAGAAGTACTATAGGCTTCCAAAAGAACTAACAAATCTGTCCAGGAAGAAGTGCAGCCAGAATGCTCCTTGGAAGCAAGAATGGCCAGATTGCATCTCACCTACTTTGGTCATGTTGTCAGAAGAGACCATTCTCTGGAGAAGGTTATCATGCTTGGTAAAGTGGAGGGTCAATAAAAAAGGGGAAAGCCCTCAATGAGATGGATTGACACAGTGGCTGCAATGATGGGCTCAGGCATAGCAAGGATTGTGAGGCTGGCATAGGACCCAGCAGTGTTTAATTCTGTTGTACATAGGGAGCTCTGGTAGCGTAGTGCCTAAGGCACTTGGCTGCTAACCAGAAGGCTGGTGGTCCATACCCACCAGCCGCTCCTTGGAAGGAAGATGGAGCAATCTACTTCCATAGTGATACTGCCTTGGAAACGCAGGGAAGGGTCGCAATGAGTCTGATAAGACTCCATGGCAGTGGGTTTGTTTTGTTTTGGTTTTGTTAGGTTAATGAGGTTATATCAGTGTAGCGTATATCTTAAACTTATTCACTTTTGAGACATAAAAAATCAGCATAGACACAGAGACACATACTTACTGCTGTTGAGTTGGATCTGACTCATAGCGACCCCTCCTTAGGTTTCTGAGGCGGTATCACTACAGAAGTAGATTGCCCAACCTTCCTTCTGAGGACTGGCTGGTGGGTTTGAACCACCAGCCTTCTGGTTAGCAGTCAAATGCCTTAGGCACCACACCACCAGAACTTCCAAACAGAGACAAGCAAGCATAAATTGTTGTTGTTGTTACGTGCCATTGAGTCATCTCTGACTCATAGTGACCTTATGTACAACAGAACGAAACACCGCTCAGTCCAGTGCCAGTCTCACAATCCCCATTATACCCAAGCCATCACTGCAGCCACCGTGCCTACCCATCTCATTGAGGGCCTTCCCCTCCTTTGTTGACCCTCCACTTTACCAAGCATGATATCTTTCTCCAGAGAATGGTCCCTTCTGACAACATGGCTAAAGTGGATGAGACAAAAGCCTGACCATTCTCGCTTCCAAGGATGATTCCAGCTGCACTTCTTACAGGACAGATTTGTTAGTTTTTTAGCAGTCCACAGTACTTTCAGCATTCCTTGCCAACACCACAACTCAAAAGCACCAACTCTTCTTCAGTCTTCCTTTTTCATTGTTCAACTCTGATATGCATTTGAGGCAATTGAAAATACCTTGGCTTTGGTTAGACACATCTTAGTCTTCAAGGAGATGTCCTTGCTTTTCAGCACTTGAAAGAGGTCTTTTGCAACAGACTTGCCCCATGCAGTAAGTCTTCTGATGTCTTGACTGCTGCTTCCTTTGGTGATGATTGTAGAACCAAGTAATATGAAGTCTTTGACAACTTCAATTTTTTTCTCCATCTGTCATAATACAGATTATTGGTCCATTTGTGAGGATATTCATTTTCTTTATATTGAGGCATAGTCTATATGGCAGACCATAGTCTTTAATCTTCATCAGTAAGTGCTCCAAGTCATCTTCACTTTCAGCAAACAAAGTTATGTCATCTGCATATCACAGGTTGTTAATAAGTCCTCCTCCAAT
>NW_006921806.1:4567389-4582480 GCF_000298275.1 Orycteropus afer afer | reverse complement strand
ATCCACAATTTGTTATGATCCACACAATCCAATGCTTTGGCATAGTCAATAAAACATAAGTAAACATCTTTCTGGTATTCTTTGCTTTCAGCCAAGATCATCTAACATCAGCTATGATATCCCACTCCCCATGTCCTCTTCTGAAGCCAGCTTGCATTTCTAGAACTTCCCTGTCAATATACCACTGCAACCATTTTTGAATTATTGTCAGTAAGATTTTACTTGCATGTGATATCAATGATATTATTTGATAATTTCCATATTCTGTGGGATCACCTTTCTTTGGAATGGGTACAAATATGGATCTCTTCCAGTTATTTGGCCAGGTAGCTGTCTTCCAAATTTCTTGGCATAACTGATTGAGTGCCTCCAGTGCAGCGTCTGTTTGTTGAAACATCTTGTGGTAGTTAAGTTTGTGTGTCAACTTGGCTAGGCCTTGCTCAGTGACTGGGCAGCTGGATGTAGTATTCCCCATGATGAGACTGGTAATCAACTCCATGGTGGAATCTACTGTGAGCAGCTGAGTAGCTGCTCTAGGGATGTGGTCTGCTTCCTATATATAAGGAGAAGCCTTGGGGAATGGTCTCTAGCTTATGGCATGCTTGGATCCTGCATATAGCTGTGTCGTTGTTCAGCAGCCTGCCATGTTCTGCCGACCTTGGGACTTACAATGGACTTGAATTAATTGCCTGCCATGTAGTTTGGTTAACATCAGGACTGTGCCATTTTATTTGTCAGCCTTGGGCTTGTTAGCCTCAGCAGCCATTAGCTGCCTGAGTGAAGAGATGCCTCTGGCTTCAGTGGGAAGAGAGCAAGAAGCAGAGCTGAAGCCCAAGGTCAAAGGGCTTTCACACAGCCCCTAGAGTCTCGCACTTTGAACATGGACTTAAAGCCTCCAAACTGAGAGAAAAAACTGTTTGTTAAGGCCATCCCATTTGTGGTATATTCTTCCACACTGTGGCACTAAGTAACCAGAACACATCTCAATGGATATTTCCGGACCTTTGTTTTTCACCAATTTCTTCAGTGCAGCTTTGACTTCTTCCTTTAGTACCATTGGTTCTTGATCATATGCCACCTCCTGAAATGCACAATCATCTACCTGTTCTTCTTGGTACAGTGAACTCTGTGTATTCCTTCCATTTTCTTTTGATGTTTCCTGCATTATTCAACATATTGCCCATGGAATCTTTCAATATTGCAAATTGAGGCTTAAATTTTTTTCTCAGTTCTTTGAGCTTTAGAAATGCATGTTCTTCCCTTTTGGTTTTCTATTATAATAATTGACTTTGTCTTCTCCAGCTGCTCTTTGAAATCTTCTGTTCAGTTCTTTTATCCTGTTGATTCTTCCATTTGCTTTAGCTACTTTCCTTTGAAGGGAAGTTTCAGAGTCTCTTCTGACATCTATTTTGGTCTTTTCTTCCTTTCTTGTCTTTTTAATGATCTTTTGCTTGCTTCATGGATGATGTTCTTGATGTCATCCCACAATTCCTCTGGTTTTCGGTCACTGGTGTTCAATGCATCAAATCTATTGTTTAGATGGTTTCTAAATTCAGAAGGAATATAATCAAGGGCATATTTTGGTTCTCATGGACTTCTTTTAATTGTCTTCAGCTTCAGCTTGAACTTGCATATAAGCAGTTGATGGTCTGTTCCACAGTCAGCTCCTGGCCTTGTTTTGGCTGAAGATACTGAGTTTCTCCATCACCTCTTTCCACAGATGTAGTCAATCTGTTTCCTGTGTACTCTGTCTGGTGAAGTCCACATGTATAGCCACCATTTGTGTTGTTGAAAAAAGGTATTTACAATGAATAAGTCATTGGTCTTGCAAAATTCTATCATGCAATCTCCAGCATCTCTTCTATCACCAAGGCCATATTTTTCCAACTACTAGTGATTCTGCTTTGTTTCCAACTTTTGCATTCCAATCACCAGTGATAATTAACACATCTTGATTGCATGTATGCACATTTTCAGGCTGCAGAAGTTGGTAGAAATCTTCAATTTCCTCACCTTTGGCTTTGGTGGTTGGTACTTAAATTAGAATAATAGTAGCATTAACTGGTCTTACTTGTAGGCGTATGGATATTATCCTATCACCGACAGCACTGTACTTCAGGATAGACCTTGAAACATTCTTTGTGATGATGAATGCTATGCCATTCCTCTTCAATTAGTCATTCCTGGCATAGTACAACATATGTTTGTCTGATTCAAAATGGCCAAAGCCAGTCCATTTCAGCTCACGAATGCCTAGGATATCGATTGTTCTATGTTTCTCTTCCTTTTTGACAACTCCAGTTTTCCTAGATTCTTACTTTGTATATTCCATGTTCTGATAATTAATGGATATTTCCAGCTGTTTCTTCTCATCTTGAGACGTGCCCCATCAGCAAATGGGGGTCCCAAAAGCTTTACTCTATCCACATCCTTAAGAAGCAGCTCTTCTCCAGTCATATATTGAATGCCTTCTGACCTGAGGGGCTCATCTTCTGGCACTATATCACACAATGTTTCAGGGCTATTCATAAAGTTTTCTAGTAATATATCAGACAGTGTTTCACTGCTATTCGTAAGGTTTTCACTGGGCAATTCTTTGAGAAGTGGATGGCCTCTTCCTTCTTCTGAGTCTGTCTCAGTCTGGAAGCTCCACTGAAACCTGCCCACCATGGGTAACCCTTCTGGCATTTGAAACACCAGTGGCACACCCTTCAGCCTCATAGCAATACTCAAGCCACCACAGCATGACAAGCTAACACATAAGTTTGTCTCCCTTAGCTGTTCCAAACTGCTCTGATCATTTCCAGGTCTCCCCTACCCTGCTTACTTACCTGGCCTGCTCCCAGGGTGCAATCACTTACCTTCTGCTGGTCCTGTGTCTGGCTTACTGCGACCTGCCCCTGGGGAAGCTCCACACACACAAACACCCATCTTCCACTGGTCCAAGGGCCGGGAAGCATAAATAGTGGACAATAAATGCCACATGGAAATCACCCAGAAACCAAGAAACACTAGGGCTACAGAAGTTGAGACAAGAATCTTTCCCCAGAATCCACAGAGAAAGCCTTCCCCTACTGCCAGTGCCTTGATTTGAATTTCTATCCTCCTGAACTAGGAGAAAATAAATTTCTGTTCATTAAAGCCACCCACGTGTTATATTTCTTTTACACCAGAACTAAGAAACTAAGAGTGGTACCCACATGTGGCTAGTGAGTACTTGAAAGGTATAAATGAGAAACTAAGTTTTTAATTTTTAATGAAATTAAAATAGTTACAAAATTTTGAATTCTCATGAAATCCAGACTTTCTGGAGCCATGGGAGCTAGCTATTGCCTTGAGATAATTTTTAAAACTCAAACCACAAATATCCCTTGATATTTCTTAAAACCAAACAACAGTTTAGCTTAACTAGTATAACATGTCGACCTTAAGCATTAGGCTATTTTAAGAACTATCTATCTGGGATCAAAGTGACAGCAGCAACTCAAAAGATTAAATAAGAATTTTAAGGGGTGCAGAGTTTATGTTAATGAAGGAGAGAAAATTCACAAAAGGAGAATGAAAATGGTTGTCACAACTCAAAGAATGTAATCAGTGTCACTGAATTGTACATATAGAAAAGGTTCAATTGGTGTATGCTTTGCTGCATATATTCTTAACAACAACAAAATAAAATATAATAGTTACATATATCTAAAAAAAACACTAAAAACAAACAAACTCACTCACTGCCATCAAGTTGATTCAACTCATAGCAACCTCTTCTTGGGTTTTTGAGGCAGTATCTCTACAGAAGTAGATTGCCCGATCTTCCTTCCAAGTAGTGGCTGGTGGGTTTGAACCACCAGCCTTCTGGTTAGCAGTCAAATGCCTTAGGCACCATGCCACCAGAGCTCCCTACATGCATCTAGTGGGTACTATATTGGACAATGCAGCCTAAAGGATACTTCTTATTTTCAAAGTGTTGTTAAACTCTCCAAGTTCTTGTTAAAAAATTATGAAAAAAATTTTACCCTCATTATCGTTCTAGAATTCTAAGTTGTGCATTATTTTCTCTCAGTACACTAAAGACATTATTATACTATCTTTTGATTCTCATTGCTAGAAATAAAAGGTTAACAGTCAGTGTAATTGCCATTCCTTTGTAAATAATCTGTCTTTTCTTTTTGGCTATTTTTCAAGAGTTTCTTTTTTCCTTTGATTTCTGTACTTTATTATGCATTTAGGTATCAATTTATTATTTGCTGTCTTTAGGATTCATCAGACTTTCTGAATCTGACTAGTATCTTTGAATTATCTGAAAAATTCTTAGCTATTGTCTCTTCAAATATTGTCTCCACTCTATTCTATCATTTCCTTGAAAATTTTTATTAGCTATATGGTGGATCCTCTATTTCTATGCTTTGTGTCATTTCACTCTCTTTAAGATTTCCATCAGTTGAGTTTTCTGCACTGCATTCTGCTGTAATTTCTTTGGATCTCTTTTCCAGCTCACTATTTCTCTCTTCAGCTGTATCTAATCTGTTGCTTAAACATTGAATGACTTGTTTCACTTGTTTTCACATATTTTGATCATGAACTACTTATTTCCTTTAGAACGTATTGGTTGAATTCTTTGATCCTTGACTGAATTTTCCTCAAGGGGAAAAAAAATTTGTGTTAGCTTTTGTCTGACTCCTGGGGTGACACAAATATGTGATCTTTTGTTAAATAATCAGCTTGAAATTGGACTGCACAGTTAGCATGAATTTGGATCATCAACTTCATTGAAGTCTAGCTTGAGTTTATGAATTCCCAGGGGTGTTTTTTCTCTGTATTTGGTATTAAGAATGAGACATTCTGATGTTTCCTTGTGGGTCTGCTCTGTGTGCAGTTTCTCAGTCACCATTTGACATCTCAGCTTTATGAAGGCTATTTTTCTGTATTTCCCATCTTGGGGAGTTCCCCAGCCTTTTTCCTGTCCTCTCAGTGTTGTGTGGTGGTCAGAGTAAAAGCTCAAGTCTGTAGGGATCTGCAGACCCAAATTTGACAGTTGGCTTTGACAGTGGTTTATCTCCTAGCATTCCAGACTTCCTTTTGGTGCCTTGTGGTTTCTTTATCTTCATAAGAGGTCAGTGATGAGTAAGTTCCCTTTTAATTCAGCTGTTTAATTGTTTTCTTTGGGAGGGTTGTTCAAGGCATCTAATCTGACATACTTCCAGAAATGAAAGTCCCCAAGATTGTTTTTTCCTTTCTTTGTCCTCTTGATTTGGATCCATCTTAGCTGGCATCCCCTAGAAAACAAAGCCTACAGGAAGGATATAAAGTGTTGATGCTTTACTTGGGAAGTGCAAACCCAGAGAGTGAGAAACAGGGGGAATGAGGCAAAGACAGACAACAATGATGCAGAGTGGTGTCTCACTTAGCCAACTACAGTTCATGGGGAGACAAAGTGATGTCACTGGCAGACACATCCATGCAGGGAGTCCTCAGGAGGCAGTGGGAGCAGATGTACCTGCAGTGTGCCCCATGGGGGATCACCTGTTCTGGTTACATCACTTGGGCTTTCGCATAGATGTTCTTGGCTCCATATCCTCCATGGTGCAGTGTGGGGCAGTGAGGCACTTGTGTCCAGAGTAGTTGAGGTAGAGCATAAGGTGGGTTGTCTGGCTGCCTTGATATGGCCAAGGCAAAGCAGGAGCAGCAAGCGGCACTGAACTCCCCCATGGCAGGTGGGTGGTTGGCCCAACAGCAGCAGAGTTTGGGGACTGAGGAGGCTGCAGATACCAGATACCTCTGCAGGAGGGGATGGAATCTGCCTCTAATCTGGAATCTGAGTGAGTCCCATTGTGCATGGTACTCTGGGCCCATCTGGACCACAGCTGGCTGGATTGAGGCTTGTTGTTGTTGTTAACTGCCATTGAGTCAGCGCTCGACTCATGGCAACCCCATGTGCTACAGAGTAGAAGTGATCTATGGGATTTTCTTGGCTGTATCTTTATAGAAGCCAATTGCCAGGCCTTCCCTCCATGAACCTGCTGGGTGGGTTTGAACTGTCAACCTTTATATTAGTAGTTGATTGCAAACTGCTTGCACCACCCAGGCTCTGATTTAGGTATAAACGCCACTAAGGAAAAACAGAACAGAAAACAACCAGTTGCCTTTGGGTCAATACCAATTCATGGCGGCCATGTGTAACAGAGTAGGACTGCACTTCATAGAGTTTTCAATGGCTGATTTTTTGGGAAGCAGATCACCAGGCTTTTCTTTTGACGTACCCCTGGATGGACTTGAACTTCCAACCTTTTAGTTAGCAGCTGAATGCATTGACCTCTTATAGCACCCAGGGACCCCAGATGTTACTTGTATGTAATTAATTACTGGATGATAATAAAATTTCAAGTTTTTAGAAGAAGAATGTCTTCATTCTCTAGTGCTGTTGTAACAGACGTACCATGAGTGAATGGCTTAAACAAACAGGAATTTTTTCTTTTACAATTTAGGAAGGTAGAAGTCCAAATTCAGAGTGCTGGCTCTAAGAACTGGCTGAAGGTCCCATGACCTTGAGCTTCAGCTCTGCCCTTCCTTCCAGGCCCACTGGAGATGAAAGCTTCTGGTAGCTCAGAGAGCTACTGACTGCTGAGGCTGACGAACACAAATTTGAAAAGTATAATCACACAATCCCAAGATCAACAGGCACACAGCAGACCACTGGTTCAAGTCCAGGAATAACCCCAAGAATGGCAGGCAACATGGCAGGCTAAGATGCAGCCAAAGGCAGAGTCCAGATGTGCCACAAAAGCTAGAGACCTGTCACAAAGCATCTTCTTATATACTGAAAGCAGGCCACATCTAGAAGGCGGGTACTTAGCTGCTCACAGCAGATTCCACCATGGAGTTGATTACCAATCTCATCATGGGGAATAACTATATCCATCTGCCCAGCCACTCAAAACCATGGCCCAGCCAAGTTGACACACAACCTTAACTACCACACAGGGTGAGGTGTTTTAAGTTTTCAAACCCTCTTACCCCTACCATTCTCGAAATCTTCTACACATCACTACTCCTTCCTCCAGCCCTTCTACTTGGCAGCACAAGATGGGTCATTGATGCTCTGATGTGGGTCACAGGGGGTGCAGGGTGTCTGCTCCTATGGAATGGGAGGCTTCTGGGTGCCAGCCTGTGATCAAATGTGTATGTTCAAGTCAGGGGAAGCAGGTTTTAGAACAGATCCCAGGTTGGCATTATCAACTAGTTTCAGACCCTTCTCTGACACCCAAGACTCTACCTCATTTTCTTTCAGGTCAAAGGATGTGATTGTCATCTCAAAGCCTCCCTAAGTATGAACCAGTGCCCTTAGACCTACTACACAGATATTGATATACCCACTTCCCTACACATAAAAAGTCACATGAACCCTCTAAATTCACACATGTACAAACATCCACTTCTTTGTGATATTGTCACTAATGCTGTGGAATATTGATCAATGCATAGTAGGGAGAAAGGATTACATGGCCAAAGAAATTTGGATACTTGCACAGTATAATCAGAATGTACCTCGGCTCTGAGGAGTCTTGAAATAAAGAGGCTTGTGTGACCAACGTTTCCTAAACATATTTGACTGTGAACCATTCTTTTTGTAGATAGTAGAATTAGTTTCCAGTGTCAGACTGTATGTTCTCTGGCCCTGGGAGGCTCTCTTCCAGAGTGAGAGTAGCACAACCTTTTTGATATGGCCACTGTGATAGTTAAGGTTATGTGTCAACTTGGCTGGGCCTGGTTGAGTGGCTGGGCAGCTGGATGTAGTATTCCCCATGATGAGACTGGTAATCAATTCCATGGTGGAATCTACCGTGAGCAGCTGAGTAGCTGCCTTAGGGATGTGGTCTGCTCCCAGTATATAAGGAGAACATTTAGGAATGGTCTCAGCTTTTGGCACACTTGAACCCTGAATGTAGCCAAGCATTGTTCAGCAGCTTGCC
The DNA here is from genome assembly GCF_000298275.1 of Orycteropus afer afer. Classification (NCBI taxonomy): domain Eukaryota; kingdom Metazoa; phylum Chordata; class Mammalia; order Tubulidentata; family Orycteropodidae; genus Orycteropus; species Orycteropus afer. The sequence continues at coordinate 4,574,513 of NW_006921806.1, read as the reverse complement.
AAGCTGTCTGCCAATCCTGGGACTCTTAATGGACTTGAATCAATGGCCTATCATGTGGTTTGGTAATATTGGGACTGTGCCTTTTCATTTGTTGACCGTGGGTTTGTCAGCCTCAGCAGCCAGTGGCTGTGTGAGTGAAGAGACACCTCCAGCTTCAGTAGACAGGGAGCAAGAGGCAGAGCTGAAGCCCAAGACTGAGGCCCTTTTACCCAGCCCCTAGAGCCTGACACTTTGAACTTGGACTTCTGGTCTCTAAAACTGTAAGAGAATAAACTCCCGTTTATTAAAGTCTCCCTGTGTGGTATATTTCTGTCAGAGCAGCATAAAGTAACCAAAACAGCCACTGCAGAGCTCAGGAGGGAGGAAGGCGCAAGGTGTGAGCTTAAAGCAGACTGGGCCCTTTCCCAGTCCCTATACCCACCTGCTCACCCACCCCTACTACCCCACTGCTGACCATTCAATGGGAACAGGTGTGTAGAGGACTACCAACCAAGCAGACCAGGTAAGAGTTCCTAGTATCTAACCTGGTCTATGAGCATGACCTCATGGGATGTTTCCTACCAAAGCAAAATCATCACCCAGTGCACAGTATAAACTCACAGGGAATTAATGATGGAGGAATCTACTTTCAGCAGGAATTTGTTATTTACAGGAACTGTGGATGCACACTCACGGCCTAATTATTCCCCCTAATGGTGAGGGTAATGGGCTGGACAGGACAGCATGGCATCAGCCCAGCTTCCCTCTCGAGGCTTGGAGTTAATTGTGTGATGCTGCAGGGCTTGGCAGTGGTTTTGCCTCCTTGCTTTTCTAAGGCAAACATTGCTAGTTTGCCTTTGCTGAGTCCTCTTCAGCTCAGTGTGGGCAGGACTGTTGGAGGCAGAGAGAAGGTTTTGTGGCTACAAAAACCTTCTATGGATGGTCCTTATGGGGGCAACTGCATCTAACAGGGGTGGCCGTATCCTTTGACTACATATTGCTTTTTCACTGTGTAGAAGGGTATCCAACCCAGTGCTCAGTGCCCAGAATAATCTTATAGATGTAACGTGGCAAATGTTAATGACACTGTAATCATTGGAAAGTGGTTTCTTGAAGCAAGAAACCAGAAATATTACAGGCAAGCCTAAAAGTAAACTAATGACCCATGATCCATATAAAATATACCCTTTTAATTTTTGCACACATCTTATATTTCATTGAAACACAGTTACAAAGTTGTTCTATTTTGAAATTCTCCTTTTTCACTTCAAATCAAATACTTTTCTAATATGTCTCATAATTATAGCATACTTTTCAATATTGTCTACTTGTCTTTAGGAGAAATACTGTAATTCACTAAAACATCTCTCCATTGTTGCACATTTAGTCAAATAATTCTTTTTAAAACATAATATAGTGTAATGTAGATAACACTGCAGTGGACATCTTCATGGTTATTTTGTCCTGGTGAAGAAACATTTATTTAAGCTAAATTCCCAAGAGCAGGATTGCTGAGTCAAAGCATATATACATAGCTATGACTTTTGCTGTCTACTACCAATAAGAACAACGATTTATTAACTAATATTTGCAAGAGATTCTGTGTTTGAGTAGAGAGAGAGCAGATTTTATTTTCCCCTCACAGTTCTGAAGGCTAAAAGTCCAGATCAGGTAGGTATTCGTCCTGTTGGTTCCTTCCTTCTTGATAGCCCCAGGCATTCCTTGGTTTTTGGCAATCCACATATGTCCTCTGTCTTCCCCATTTTATGCATACATGTCTCTGTGTCTATCACCAAAAAACCAAACCCACAACTCATAGTGACCCCTCTTGCTATTTATATGACTATAAAGACTATGGTGATTAGGCTTAGGATCCACAATACACTACCAATTGTTCCTGGGTGGCACAAACAGTTTGTGCTTGAATGCTAACCTAAGGTTGGTGATTCAAATTCACCCAGTTATGCTGCAGAAGAAAATCCTAGCAATCTGCTTCTGTAAAGATTACAGCCAAGAAAACTCTATGGAATAATTCTACTCTGTCACACATGGAGACACCATGAGTCAGAATTGACTTGACGGTAGTGGGTTTTCTACACTAGTATGACCTCAACTGATTGATAACATTACATTTAGATTTCATTATGGAAGGTGATTTCATTATACTAGTTAGATTACATCACAGGTATGTTGTTGTTGTTAGGTGCTGTCAAGTCTATGCTGACTCACAGTGACTCTGTGTTCAACAGAATGAAACAATGACCAAGTATCTTTACATCTTTACAACCCTTGCTGTCCCTGAGCCTTTCATTGCAGCCACTGTTCCACTCCATCTCATTGAGGGTCTTTCCCTTTTTTGCTGACCCTCCACTTTACCAAGCATGATATCCTTCTCCAGGGAATGGTCTTTTCTGACAACATGACCAAAGTAGTTGAGATGATGTCTGGCTATTCTCATTTCCAAGGAGCATTCTGGCTGTGCTTTGTCCAGGACAGATTTCTTTGTTCTAATGACAGTCCTTAGTACTTTCAGTATTCTTCACCAACACCACAATTCAAAAGCAACAGCTCTTCTCCAGTCTTCCTTATTCATTGTCCATCTTTTACATGCATATGAGGCGATTGAAAATACCATGCCTTAGTCTTCAAAGGGGAGCTCTGGTGGCATAGTGCCTATGGCATTTGACTGCTAACCAGAAGACTGGTGGTTCAGACCCACCAGCCACTCCTGGGAAGGAAGGTTGAACAATCTACTTCCGTAGTGATACCACCTAAGAAACCCAAGGAGGGGTCATTTTGAGTCGGGTCTGACTTCACAGCACATAACAACAACAACAACCTTTATATAAGCATGCTGCTACATCTTTTTTCCCATGGAGAGGCTGGTGGGTGCAAACTGCCAACCTTTTGGTTAGCAGCTGAGCACTTAATCACTGTACAATCAGAGTATGTGTGTGTGTGTGTGTGTGTTTATATATATATCGATCCCTGTGGGTTGTTGTTGTTGTTAGGTGCCGTTGAGTTGTCTCTGACTCACAGTGACCCTATGCACAGCAGAAGGAAACACTGCCCAGTCCGGTGCCAGCTCCATGAACCTTCCTAAACTTGAGCCCATTGCCACAGCCACTGTGTCAATCCATCTTGTTGATGGCCTTCCCCTCTTTTGTAGACCCTCCCCCTTACCAAGCATGACATCCTTCTCCAGGGAATGGTCCTTTCTGACAACAGGACCAAAGTAGGTGAGATGAAGTCTAGCCATTCTTGCTTCCAAGGAGCATTCTGGCTGTGGGTACAAGGTTAATAAAACTCCTGTCTGTGAGAATTTGACTGTTGGTTAAGGGATGGCACATCAACTTTGTTATGAAATGTAGTCAGCAGAATTTTTGTCCTGTGGTCTCCACCCCACAGATGAGATCACCTGTGAATGTTACCTTACATGGCAAAAGGGGCTTTGTAGATGTAATTAAGGTCACTAATCAGGAGATTATCCTGGATTACCTGAATGGGGCCAGTGTAATCATATGAATCCTTTAAAGCAGAAGAGGCAGACAGAAAGGGAAGGCAGAGGGATTTAAAGCATGAGAAGGATTGACTCTGTCCCTGATGACTTTGATGATGGAAGGGAGCACATGGAAATTGTGAGAAGGACTATTTCTACCAATAGCCTGAATAAGCCTCAAAGCTGATTCTTCCCTAGAACTTTCAAGTAGGAGTCCAGGCTGGATGACACCTTGATTTTGGCCTTACAGGATTCTACACAGAAGACCAGCTATGCCATATTGGACTTCTGGCCTATAGGAGCTGTGTTGTTTAAAGCAATTAAATTTGTGGTAATTTGTTACACTAGCCAAAAGCAACCAGTATACTGTTGAATTGGATGTTGTTGTTATGTGCCATTGAGTCGGACCCAACTCATAGCGACCCCTCCTTGGGTTTCCGAGGCAGTATCACTACGGAAGTAGATTGCCCAACCAATTGGATAGTAACCCCCAGATCCTCAAAGGTCTCTCCAGAACCCCAAGGGACCTGGAGCTGGATTTTGTTCACAGCACACACGTCCCCAGTGGCCCAAGACTTGCTATTCTGATTTATATTTGTTGTCCCTTTGTGTCTTTCACTATACATCCCTTTTCCTTCTCAAATCATCCCAGGTTAGACAATACTTTTTTCTTTTTCTTTTTTTTTTTTTTTTAATTGGGATTTGGGTAAAGGTTTACGGAGCAAATTCACTTTTCATACAGCAGTTCACATAGACTTAGTCTCATGACATTGACTGCACTTTCTCACAATGCAACAGCTCCCCTCCACTTCCTCTCTGTAGTTACCTCTTCCACTTCCTCTCCATAGTTACCTCTTCCCTGTGTCCTTCCCTCCATGCACTCCTGCCCCCTGAGCTGTCTCCCTATGCATACACAGCCCTTCTATTCTCCCATGATTGTTCTCTCCAAGGAATGTATCTACCTCAGATAAATGTTCAGCTTGTATGCCTGTCCTATTTGGATGGAAGCTACAGGAGTGGGTTTAATTCCAGACCTGAAGGCAGGTAGGGGCCATAGTCTCAGTGGTTCCATCAGGCTCTATCAGACAAGCAAACCTGGTTCCCCTCCCTCCTCCCTTCTTTTATTTTCTATGATTTTGAGTTCTGTTCCACACTGTTCTCCCACTCTATCCAGGATCTTCTGCATAGATTCCCCTCCAGTGGTTGACAGTGGTAGCCAAGCACCATCTAGTTTTTCTGGTCTCATAGTCATATAGGCTGAGGATTGTATGGTGTACCAGTCACTTAGACTAATTGTCTTCATGCATTTTTTTTTTTTTTTCCCATTGTTCTTTGCTCTGGATGAAGAGAGACCCATTGTTGCATCTAGATGTCTGTTTGCAAGCTTTTAGGATCCCAGTTGCTACTCACCAAAGTAGAAAGTGGAACAATGTTTTTGTGTAGTATGTTATGCTAATTGAACTTGATTCCCCTGTGACTATAGTCCCGAGCACACAGGTCCAGCTACTCTCTCCCTCTGCATAGCTGGCTGTGGCCAAGACGTGATTACGACCTTGTCCCTTGTCAGCTCTACTATGTACCTGGGGATTCTTACAGAACATACAAATACATTTGTAGAACCACTGTCTACCAACCCTATACATGGTCATGGGCACACTCCCCCCTGCATGGACATACCTAATTATTAAGCCTATCCACCCATCTATCCACCTGTCTATCAAGGTTCCATGTTTGCCTTTACTGACAATACAGTACTCTATGTGCAAAATGGTTCATCTTGGTTGTCTATACCTCCCATGCACCTCTCTCTGTCTTCCTCTTCCTCAATACCACTGTGTTGATCACTCACATTTGATACATTGCCTTTCTCTTCACCCAAATCAATACTTGTCTCTACCTATCTAACAGTGTTACCTCCCCTCCCCTCCCACTTCTGGTAACCAATAAAGAAAATTTCCTTCCATATATAAACATTTCCTTGACTTTTACAATAATGGACTAATACAACGTTTGTCTTTCTGTGATTGACTTATTTCACTCAACATAATGTCCTCCAAGTTCATCCATTGTGCAGTGTTTTTCAGATTCTACATTATTCTTTAGGGTTGCATAGTACTCCATTGTGTGTATGTACCATAGTTTAGTTATCCATTCTTCTGTTGATGGGCACCTAGGTTGTTTCCACTGTTTGGCTATTGTAAATAGTGCAGTGTTTTTCAGATTCTACATTATTCTTTAGGGTTGCATAGTACTCCATTGTGTGTATGTACCATAGTTTAGTTATCCATTCTTCTGTTGATGGGCACCTAGGTTGTTTCCACTGTTTGGCTATTGTAAATAGTGCTGCAATGAATATGGGTGTGTATATATCTGTTCTTGTCCTGGCTCTCACTTCTTTGGGATATATATCTAGTAATGGAACGGCTGGGTCAAATGGTATTTCTAACTCTAACTTTTGAAGGAATCACCATACTGCTTTCCACAATGGTTGTACCATTTTACAGTCCCACCAGCTGTGTATGAGAGTCCCAATCTCTCTGCATCCTCGCTAGCATTTGTTATTTTCTGTCTTGTTGAATTTTGCTACTAGTGCTGGGGCAAGAAGATATCTCATTGTTTTCATTTGTATCTCTCTAATGGCTGATGATCATGAACATTTCTTCATATGTTTGTTGGCTGCCTGAATATCCTCTTTGGTGAAGTGTCTATTCATGTCTTCTGGCCATTTTTTAATTGAATTATTTGTCTTTTTGCTGTTGAGGTGTTGGAGTTTTCCATAAATTCTGGAGATAAGTTCCTTGTCAGATATGTCATTGCTGAATATTTTTTCCCAATCCATATGTTCTCTTTTGACTCTTTTGGAGAAGTCTTTGGAAGCAAATAAAAATTTAATTTTTAGAAGGTCCCATTCATCTAACTCATCTTCTGCTGTTTGTACATTTTAGGTTATGCTTGATAGTCTATTTATACTATATATTAGGGCCCCTAAATTTGCCCCTAGGTTTTCCTTGAGGAACTTCATAATTTTAGGTTTCACATTCAAGTCTTTGATCCATCTGGAGTTAGTGTTTTTGTATGGTGTGAGGTCCAGATCTTGTTATATTTTTCTGCAAATGGATATCCAGTTTTGTCAGCACCATTTGTTAAACAGACAATCTCTTCTCCGTTTAATGGATTTTGGCCCTTTGTCAAAGATGAGCTGACCAGAGGTAGATTGATCTATTTCTGGATTCTCAATTCTATTGCATTGCTCTATATGTCTGTCTCTGTACCAACACCAGGCAGTTTTGACTACTGTGGCTGTATAGTAGGTTTTGAGATCCAGCAGTGTGAGACCTACTATTTTGTTCTTCTTCACTATTTCTTGGCTTATCCAAGGTCTCTTTCCTTTCCATATAAAGTTAGTGATTAGCTATTCCATATCCTTAAAGAATGTTGATGGGATCTGGATTGGGATTTCATTGAATGTTTAGACTGCTTTGGGTAGAATTGACATTTTCACAATGTTCTGTCTTCCTATCCACAAGTATGGTATGTTCTTCCATTTATGTAGATCTTTTATGATTTCTTGAAGTAGTGTTTTATAGTTTTCTTTGTACAGGTCTTTTGTGTCCCTGGTAAGATTTATTCCCAAGTTTTTTTTTTT
>NW_006921806.1:4553094-4566149 GCF_000298275.1 Orycteropus afer afer | reverse complement strand
CTATAAATTGGCCTCTGATCGTTGCTTTTACTATGTCTCAAAGATTTTGGTATGTTGTGTTTTCATTCTCATTTAATTCAAGGAATTTTTTAATTTCATTTTTTATTTTTTCTCTTACCCACTCATTTTTGAAGAGGGTGTTGTTCAGTTTCCATGTGTTTGCTCTTTTTTCATTGATCTTCCTATTGTTGATTTCTAAGTTGATAGCATTGTAATCTAAGATGCTTTGCAGTATTTCAATGTTTTTAAATTTATGAAGGCTTGCTTTATAGCCCAACATATGGTCTGTTGTAGAGAATGTTCCATGTGCACTTGAAAAGAATATATATTGTGCTGTTGTTGGCTGAAGTGCTCTGTAGATGTCTATAAGTTCAAGTTGTTTGATTGCATTCTTTAGCTTTTCTGCGTCTGTTGAGTTTCTTTTCAGTTGTTCTATTTTTCATTAAAAGTGGTATATTAAAGTCTCCCACTATGACTGTGTCTTTTCAATTCTGTTAAAGTCTGATTATTGTCTTTTTGGGCTCTTTCATTGGGTCCATAGATATTTTTTATGGTTATATGTTCCTGTTCAATTGATTCTTTAATTATTATGTAATGTCCTTCTTTGTCTCTTATGGTGATTTTTGTCTTACTGTCAATTTTATCAGAAATTAATATTGCCACTCCTGTTCATTTTTGTATGCCATTTGCTTGATATATCTTTTTCCAACCTTTGATTTTTAGTCTTTTTTTATCTTTGTCTCTAAGGTTTGTCTCTTATAGACAGCATATTGATGGGTCATATTTTCTTATCTAGTCTGCAACTTTCCATGTATTGAGTGGTACATTTAATCCACTGACATTCAGTGTAATAATGGACAAATATGAATTGGTTGCTGTCATTTTTGCTATGTGTTTTTTCATGGTGTTCCTGGTTTCTTTGTTCCATAAAATTTTCTGTGTTGAGCTAATTATGTTTATGAATTATGTTATCATTTCCTTTGTTGCTGTTGTTTTAATATTTGCTAAATATTTGTGCTTGTCTTCCTTTTTATTGTGATGTTGAGGTTTATCATTTTTCTTTGAGGTTACCCTGTAATTTATAATTTTCTCCCTGAGTTTAGAACAGTTCATTTCTATCTTGCAAGTCTCTCGATTTCTACACCATTTAGAAGGTCTGTAACCACTATTTTTTTCCCCCTCTTTTTGGTTTGCAGTTGTTCTAATTTGCCAATTGATGTCTCTGGTGCCCTTTTTACAATTTTGTAAGCTTATTGTACTTTGGATACTTCCATAGCTGTGTTGGTTTCTGGGTTATGTTATCTTGTGTATTAATGGTTGGTTGTTGTTTGCTATTATTGGTTGTCTATTCAAAGGACTCCCTTTAGTATCTTTTGTAAGTTTGGTCTGGTTTTAACAAATTCCCTTAATTTCTGCTTATCTGGAAATCTCCTAATTTCACCATCATATTTGAGGGACAATTTTGCCGTGTATATAATTCTTGGTTGGAAATTTTTCTCTTTCAAGGTTTTATATATACCATCCCATTGCCTTCTGGTTGTATGGTTTCTGATGAGAAATCAGAGCTTATTCTAATTGGTTGTCCTCTGTAAGTTTTCATTTTTCCTGTGTTGCTTTCAGAATTCTTTCTTTGTCTTTGTTTTTGATGAGTTTGATGATGATATATCTTGGTGACTTTATTTTGGGGTCTATCCTGTTTGGGCTTCATTGGACTTCCTGAATGAATATATTCTCATCTTTCTTCATATCAGGGAAGTTCTCTTCCAACAAATTTTGGACAATTTTCCCAGTGTTTTCTTTTTCTCTTCCTTTTCTGGAATTCCAATTACATGTAGGTTATTCCTTTTGATGGTATCCTAGATTAACCTTAGGCTTTCTTCATTTTGTTTTGATCTTTTTTCTGAGTGATTCCTTTCCAAATAAGTATTCAGGTATTTGTCTTCAATCTAATTAATTCTGTCTTCCATTGCATCAATTCTACTCCTTTGCCCTTTCAATGTGTTATCTATTTCAGAAAATTTAGTATTGATCTTCTGGATTTCTATCTGTAGATTTTATATCATTTCTAATGTTTCATTTATTTTGTCATTTTGTTCTTGTATTTTCTTTTGAAATTGTTCTGGGTTTTCTCTGTGTTTTCCTTAATTTTGTCATTGTTTTCCTTGATCTGTCTCTCAATCCTTTGAAGATACCTAAATATAATTCCTTTGAATTCCTTATCAGGGTGTTCCAATGCTGCTGCTTCCTCAGGGATGTGTTCTGGGTCTGTATCCTGCTCCCTTGTTTCTACCCCTTTATCTTGGTTCTTTGTGTGGACTCTGATGGTCTGTTGTCTCTGAGACATTGTGACATTGTTGTATTTAGATTTCTGTTAACTTTCCAGTCGTTAGCATCCTGAATGTCCTTGTGGTTCCCGGCAAGTGGAGCCTATTCTTAAGTCCTTGGAATCTGGGAGAATGCTGTCACTTTAAATATCCAAAATGGTTGAACCACTTTTAAACATTCAAAATGGGTGCAGCCTCTGGACAGGCAAAAGTCCACAACTCAGCCTGCCTTTCTCTTTGCTGCTTCCCCTTTTATTCACCAGCCACCAGTGCAGTCCTCCATGCAGCTCCTGGCTAGCAGGGCCGAAATTTAGATTAATTCTTAGGTTGTAACACCACTTGGCAATATCCAAGCTGTCTCCTTTTTTGGTGTTTTCATGCAGGTTCTTCTACTAGTTGGAGTTTAGTCCACTTCTATATCTTTCCCTTCAAAGTCCAGGGCTCCAGGATTATCTTCTGTTTCTGTGTTGATTGGTTCCTCTTTTCTTTGTTGAAGAGGGTCTGTGCAGTCTTTCTGCCTATTCCGCCATCTTACCTGCATGATCTAGACAGTACATTTTACGGTCATCTTTCTTGTAAGGTAGTTGAAGGAGCTCCTCTTCTGAAAAGCCTAAAGTCCTCATGACAAGCCACCTTCCCAATAGTGGAGACTTCCATGGAGACTGAAGCAGGGGTTCCCATTCAGGACACCCCTTGACCATTCTCATATTGACTCTCAGGTGAATCTCTTCTAAGCAGCATATACCTAGACTTTAAAAATTTTAATTAGATAATTTTTGTCTTTTAGTCAAAGGTTTTATCTATTTGCATTTACTGTGAGTTCTGATATATTTGGATTAATATATGCCTTTCTATACTGTGCGTCCCAATTTCCCCCCCCCCATTTCCCCCCCTCTTTTCTTATCTTCTTTTGGTTTGATTTTTTTTCTCAGTTATATTCTCTATTCCTATTATTTTGGAGGGTACTCCAAAACTTTAAAATACATTATTTATTTTTCAGAGTCTAAAGTTGCTCAACTTCTTCATTCTTTTTAAATATCCTGAGTTCTTTAAAACACTTTTCCTCTGGTCACCACCATTTCTGATTTATAGACTATCATTAACAAATATTTTTGTTGCATCTTGTTTTTTATACCCAACAAAATAGACATTACTATTGTAATTTTTATTATTATTTATGCAATATTTAACTTTACCCATGTTTATGGTTTCCTTGCCTCAATATGTTTTGCATTTTAAACTTTCCTCCTGGAACTGTTTCCAATCATTAGAGTCTTTATAATTTTCAAGAACTTCTTTGGTGAGGTTTCTTTATGGTAAATCATTTTGGTTTTCTTTGCCTGGAAATAATTTTGCTGGCATTTGCGAAAGATAGTTTAGCTAGTAACACAAATCTAGATTGACAATTATTTTCTCCAAGTGCTTTGAAAATATTTCCTTTTATTTTTGTATCCAATGTTGTTGTAAAAGGGTCAGCTGTTGGTCTTGTTGTTCTTTTGTGGGCTGTCTGTCTATACTCTCTAGTGGCCTTAGTATCATCTCTCTTTCTGCTGTGCAGCTTCATCATCATTGCCCATGAGTAGATTTCTTTTTATTTAACCTGCTGAGATTCATTGGGTCTTCTGAATATGACCATTGATGTCTTCAACATTCTCACCTAATATCTTTGAATATGACTTTTCCTGCATTCTCTGTCCTCTTTTTCTGGAATATTTAGTAGATAAAGATTAGACTTGTGCATTCTTCTTCCTATGTCCCTTAATAGTTCTTTCATTTTCTATCTCTTTGGTTCTCTATACTACATACTATGTAACATTTAAAATTTATCATCCAGTTTGCTATTTTTTTTACATTGCTTTCAATTTGCTATTTAATCATTGCATTTCTAATTTAAATTATTATATTTTCATTTCTACAAGTTATATTTCATTTTTGGTAGTATCTTTTATCCTTTGTTGTACTTCATAGTCCTCCATTATTTCTTTAAATGTATTAATTATAAGTACTTTATATTCCACACCTGTTATTCCAATATCTGCACTTAGGGTCCAATTCTACATTTTGTTATGCCTGTTGATTCTTGAACATGGTACATTGTTTACTTATGTGTCTGATAATCTTGGATTGTATGCTCATGTTCACATACGTACAAATTCTTTGAGGCATTTGAGGGTGAGTTTCTTCAGAAGGTTTTTGTTTACTTCTGCCAAGAGTTGAGGCAAGCCACTTGGAAATACATTGTGCCTGTGTGTCTGTGTACACTTTAAATTTTAAACCTGCTCAGAGAGCATGGGCTTATGATTAGAAATTCCCAGGGGAAAGCTTCTCTTTTATTTCCCTCTCCACCCTACCTGAAGCTCAGAGAAGCAAATATTCCTATACTTAACTCTGAAAGGTAGGTTTTTCCATTTCACTACTGAGGGCATCCACTTTTGGTGCTCCTGGCTTACTGTAGGATTTCTGTTCTGACATCCTACCTTGTAAGGAAGGCCTGCTACTTGTCTGGGATTTGTTAAAGCTCAAGATCCTGACCAAGAAGGATCACTCAATACACTCAGGACAAACAGCACTTCAGTGCTAACTTATCCTGCTGTATTCACATTTCTACTGTCTCTGGCCTATGGGTATTCCTATTACATTATTCTCAGCTAAACCTTGGATTCAAAAAGATCTTCAGAAACTATTTTATCAAGCATTTTTAGGTGCTGTCTACTAGGAGATATTTTTCCCACCATCTTTTCCTCCGTGTTGCTGGAAATGGAGTTACTGGCATAGTGAGGAGCAAGATTTTTGCTATGTTAAGCCTGACTACATATTCTTAGAAAAAAAACTTCATATTTTTAGTTAAGAGGCCATTTCTTTAAAATTTGGCTTCAACCTTGTGTTATAATTAACTTGTTCTCTTTCTAAGTTACAGTTATCAATTCCTGCTGCATCCTGTTATCTCAGACAGAACCATCTACGTCAATAAAGGCTCCTGAGCCAGACTTTAGGACTAACCACCTGGGCTTTAACAAGCACCAATAAAGCCTCCTAAGGATTACCTGACTTCTGGGGACTCACAGGAAACGTTCCTTTCTTAATTACTCATTGCCCTATCTAACTTTTGGAAAATTGTTAACCAATCTTGCATGTGTGCTATGTCTCTTTTTCCTTTAGTATAACAACCCCGATTGTAAGTGCTGAGCAGAGCAGGCATTTTTAAGTCACTGAGAACCCTGTCCATCTATCTTTGGTGCACGTCCTATTTAAATTTTCTTCTTCTCCTTGAACTCTGGTGTGGCTACCCTGCTCTAGGGCTGGGCCCCAGCATTTTTTGGGGGAGTAACAGCATGACCCTTCAGAGTTACTAAAACCTTACTTTGAGACCCTTGCAAATTCAACTCCCACCCCAGCACTCAAAACACACATCACAATGGCCTGGCCCTTTCTTTCCATCTCCATACTTTTCTCTATGGCTGTGCCTCAGCCAACCAGAGCCAGAAACATCCTTATCCTTCCCACTTCCAGCACCCAACCCTTGTAGGAAAAAATCACTTGTTCTACAAAACCATCATCTCTACTGCACTCTTTTGTCTTTCTCCAGTTTTATTCTGTCATTGTGGTCCTTTGTGTTCTTGCTTTGTTCATCCTTGCTATCCCAAAGCAAACTAGGGGCCTGTGAAGACAAGTGACGGCCTTACTCATGCCCCCAGACTCCAGACCAGTGTTGGTCCCACAATGGCCTCAATAAACCAGAAATTCTGCGAGTTCAAATGGGTTCACTGAGAGATTATTCTAATGAGGGGCTAGGCAGAAGCAGCCCTGTTTAAAGGGGGTCTTCTCTGTAGGCCAGCTTACATCTTATATTGTTTTGGCTTCATGTGAGTTCATGGGAGTCTTCCCGGATGATGGATTTGGGACTTGTGTCAAGAACCCTCAGTCCCAAGGGGCTAAAGGGTATTGGCTTTCTATGTTACAAGGCAAGGCTCAATGGCATTGTGGTGTCCTGCTGGCCTTGTAAGGAGAGACAGGTCATACTCTGGCCCATGATACTCACAACCACACACCTACCCTGCAGCCCAGCTGTGAAGACATCCAACCCAAGGGACCTAAAGCAACTCTGGTTTGTCCTGAAAAGGCCCTTTAATAGAAGTAGCAATTTAATTTGTCACAGGCGGTTTCTTACAGCATCCAGCCTTCATTAGTTAGTTAATGTGGCAGTGAGGAGTAATGGGATGGACTGCCTGGAAACAGATGGCACTTGGTACCAGCAGAAAGGTGTAATTATATGGCCGTTCCCAAAAATGTGTTTCCTGACCATTTGTCCCTGTCCCCTTCCCTTACCCCCCTTGTGAAGTTAGTAACCAGGTTACTGAATTCACACACCTGTCTCAGTTAACTTCCGATAGGGGAAAGGCTCATGCCCAGCCACTCCTGCCCTCCTCCTGCTGACTCTTCACCTCTCAGATACTTTGGGGGCAGATGATGAGCTGGAATGAGGGCAAGGAACACAGCAGAGCAGTCTGACACCCAAGTCATGGGAGCTCTGGAGAGTGTCCCTCTCTGTTGTTGTTGTTGTTAATGTGCCGTCAAGTTGGACCCAGCTCACAGCGACCCCTTCTTGGGTTTCTGAGGCAGTATCACTACAGAAGTAGATTGCCCAACCTTCCTTCTGAGGAGTGGCTGGTGGGTTTGAACCGCCAGCCTTCTGGTTAGCAGTTAAGTGCCTTAGGCATTATGCTGCCAGAGCTCCTTATAACAGAATTGGATGTGTTGTTGTTATGTGCTGTCAAGTTGGCCCCGACTCATAATGACCGTTCCTTGGGTTTCCGAGGTGGTATCACTACGGAAGTAGATTGCCCAACCTTCCTTCTGAGGAGTGGCTGATGTCCCCCTTAATCACCTTCTTTTTGGGTGCCACGGACACCCCCTCCGTGTCTGGTATGAATTCTGCTCTAAGTGACACACCCATCGCACCTCAGGCTCCAGGTGCCAAAAGGGCAGGGACTGCCTCAGCAATGAGAATTAGGAAAATGGGTCCATGCTCAATCTGCCCCAGCCCTGCCAAGGGAGTGGCTATGATAGCTTTGTGGCCTCATTGTGGAACTGAGGTGCATGCAACATAAGCAGAATTTGTCCTTCCAAGCCCTTGATGACCTTGTGCTTCCCAAGGGCCTGTCTCAGTCATGTAACTGGGCACTTTCAGTCCCTGCCCTTTCAGTTCTAGCTTTGAAAGTTGGGATGCAAGAAAGTTGCCCTCATTCCAGCTCATCATCTGCCCCCAAAGTATCTGAGAGGTGAAGAGTCAGCAGGAGGAGGGCAGGAGTGGCTGGGCATGAGCCTTTCCCCTATCGGAAGTTAACTGAGACAGGTGTGTGAATTCAGTAACCTGGTTACTAACTTCACAAGGGGGGTAAGGGGTGGGGAGACAATGACAGACGTATACTGTAGAATGTGGAAAAAGCCAACAGGAGCTTAAAACATATACCAGTTACTGTGGAGCTGACTCTAACTCGTGGCCACCCCATGTGTCTCAGCACAACTGTGCCAGAGGCTTTTCAGTGACTAATTCCCAGGTCTTTCTTCCTCTGGGAGGACTCAAATCTCTGACTTCTGTTAATAATTGAGAGTGTTAACGGTTTGCACCACATAGGGACTCCTTTGAAATACAGAGAACCCCTTTAAAATGGATCGCCTCCAATAAATGCAAGGTAGTTACTTGTCTAGGGAGAGCATTAGTTTGGTAATGGGAAGGTGAATCGAGAGACAAGGTGATTTATGGTCTGAATCCTCTGAAAGGTATGGGAACCAAACTCCTAGAGGACCCTGGGAAGCTTTGTTTCTCATTTTATAGCCTGAGGTGTCCCAGTTAGCTATTGCTGTGTAACAAATCACTCTCAAGCTTAGTGGCTTAAAATAAAGGCAATCATTTTATTATCTTTCATGGTTTCTGTGGGTCAGGATTCTGGAAGGGCTGGGCTGGGGGGTTCTGAGTTGGGAAATCAAATCTGCTACATGAAGTGACTGCTATAGGCTTGAGGAATCCTACTGCCCCCACCTGATGCCCAGGAAGCACCTCCATGTTGTTTGAAAACCTGGACTAAGCCCAGCCCTTAAAAAGACATTGCTAATGCCACTTCTCAGCTTCATTGGCCACAAGGGTACCCATTTTGTCCACCTGTGTAGCCAGTGGCTAGGTGCCTGTGTTGGCAGGCTCCAGAGTGACCACAGTTGACATCTTCCCAGGCCAGGAGCCAGTACCCTTGTTGATAGACCACATGCTTGACAACCATGTGAGTTTAGCTCCTTTCTTCTACCATTCGGGCCTCCTTCCCACCTCATGGCTTGCAAATGGAACTCTGCTTCTTACAGCCCCTCCTTGCCTTCAGCAATGCCACACTCATAGCTGAGGCACAAGACACCTGCCTTCCTGCTGGGGTGGGGTGCCATCACTAGGCATCTTGATTACTTCCCTTTTGGAAATTAATGTCCTGGAAGGGGGGATCACGCCTTACCTCTGAATGCCTAGTACATAATAAGTTCTTATTCAGTCAGTGCAAGGTGGACAGGAGACTCAGAGCTGAGGCCTCATGGCCTGCAGCCAGAAAGGGGTCTTGTCCTCGGAACATTGGGCAGAACGAGGGCACTGAGGCAGGAGAATGAGACCCTTATGGAAAGCCTGCAAGGACACTCCAACTCATTTAAACTTATTAAACAACTGTTGTTGTTCGTTGCTGTTGATTCAACTCATGGCAGCCCCATGTGTACAGAGTAGAGCTGTACTTCATAGGATTTTCAAGGCTTTTATCTTTTGGGAGCAGATTGCCAGGTCTGTCTTTTAGGGTGCTTCTCAGTGGGTCCAAATCACCAAACTTTTGGCAAGTAATTGCTTAATTGTTTGTGCCACCCAAGGACCAAGCATATGCCTTGTGCAGAGCTCTGGGCTGGGCCCTGAGGGATTAACAAACTGCCATGGTCTTTGCAGGACAGGACCTTGTGGTCCTGTAGGGGTATGAAGCACATGAGATGCTCCAAGTCCAGCAAGGATGTGGGAAATAGGTGATGCAGAACCACAATGGGTTCTTGCAGGCACCATGCCCAGCTACAAAGGAGGCTCGGCTGGGCTGGCCTGGCCTGGGCCCTGCTGTACCCTCTCCTCCCATCCCCAGCCTGCCCGTCTCCCATTGCATTCATCACTGCCACCAGGAACATGATGCTCGCTGTTCATTTGTGATGGGTTGAATTGTATTCCCTCTAAATATGTGATGGAAACCTAACGCCTGTGTGTGTGAATCAGATCCTGTGAGATTTTCTCCCTTATGTATAAAGAGAAATTGTCAGTGTGGGCTGTGTCCTGAACCTAATCACTACTGAGTTATAAGGAACAGGATAGACACAGAGACAAGAAGCCAAAGCAGGGAAAAACAGATGCCACAGGAAGTTCCCCAAGAAACCAAGAAAATACTGGAGCTACAGAAGCTGAAATAAGGACTTTCTCCCAAAGCCAACAGAGAGCGAGCCTTCCCCTAGAGCCCTGAATTCAGACTTCCAGCCTCCTGAACTGTGAGAGAATACATTTCTATTCTTTAAAGCCCCACTTGTGGTATTTCTGTTACAGCAGCACTGGGAGACTAAGACATCATCTGACTTCTCTATGTTACTTGCTGTTTATGTCCTCACCAGACTGTGACTCCAGTTATGGTAGTTACGTTTGTGTGTCAACTTGGCTGGGCCTGGTTGAGTGGCTGGACAGCTGGTGGTAGTTATTCCCCATGATGAGACTGGTAATCAAGTTCATGGCGGGATCTACCACAAGCAGCTGAGTTAGCTCCCTTTAGGATGTGCTCTGCTTCTTGTGTTTAAGGAAAAGCCTTGGGAATGGTCTCTAGCCTATGGCATGCTTGGACCCTGCATATAGCCATGTCATTGCTCAGCAGCCTACTATGCTCTGCCGACTTCGGAACTTACAGTGGACTTAAGTTAATGGCCTGCTGTGTGGTTTGGTAACATCAAGACTGTGCCTTTTTACTTGTCAAACTTGGGGCTTCTCAGCCTCAGCAGCCAACAGCTGTCTGAGTGAAGAAATGCCTCTTGCTCCAGTGGGCTGGGAGCAGGAGGCAGAGGTGGACCCCAACGTTGAGGGGCTTTCACTTAGCCCCTAGAGCCTGGCACTTTGAACTTGGACTTAAAGCCTCCAAACTGTAGGAGAATAAACTTCTGTTTGTTAAGGCCATCCCATTGGTGGTATATTTCTTGTCAGAGTGGCACTAGGTAACCAGAACACCAGGGCAGGGAATGTTGCCTCTTTTGCTGTGCTATATCCTGGCCCAAGGCAGTGCCAAGCACAAAGCCAGGCTTAGGAAGGGTTATTGCATACTTAAGAATGAATGTGGGGCAGTGGAGCATGTTGCCTATAGGGGTGGGGGTCCTCAGTGTGGTTTGGGAGTTGCCTGGCAACCCCACTCCCAGGACAAGGAAAGTTATAAAGCAGGCAGACTGGGACCTCATGGGCTGAATCTGGTTAAAAAGTTGCCCTGACCACCTTCTGACACATCCACCCCTGTCCTGCAGGTCCCTCCTTTGGCCCCCTGGGGCAAAGGCTCCTTCCCAGGGCCTTGATCTTTCAAGGCCTATCAGGCTTCCTTCTTTCTAGGGCAGGGCCCCACATTTTGCCCAATTCTGACTCAGCTCTTTCACTCCTCTCCTTTCTGAATACTTCTTTGTGTCTTCTCTAATGCTCTCAGCAGTGCTGGACAGACCTCTGCACACATGCAACCCTGAGCTCTGGTAGCATAGTGCCTAAGGCACTTGACTGCTAACCAGGAGGCTGGTGGTTCAAAGTCACTAGCCACTCCTCGGAAGGAAGGTTGGACAATCTCATTCTGTAGGGATACTGCCTCAGAAACCCAAGGAGGGGTCACTATGAGTTGGGTCTGACCCGATGGCACATAACAACAACAACACCCCCCTGACAGACAGGAAACTGAGGCAAAAGCAGGGCTAGCCCCTGGATGGTTCCTCAGCAGGGTTATCTGTCTCCTAGCCTGGTCAGTGCTTGCTCCACTCACTTCCAGTCCTATCAGTGTTCACCTTCAACTGGCCTTGGTCTGGAAGGTCTGGGCATCCCCTCTCGGCTCTCTCTCTCCTGAAGAGGTGACTGTCTCTCACCTCCCCCACTGCCCTTATCTGCCCCTCACAACCACTGAAGAGACCCAGTGCTGGGGTGAGCCCATCATGGCTGGGCTTGGATCCTTCCTTGGGCCACAGCCCTGTTTGCCCAGTAGTGCAGTGCTGAGGACAGGGGGTAACATGGGGCAGCTGCCAGAGGGTTGGACTCCCAGCAGAAAGGGATGGGGGAGTGGTGTGAAGGGTTGTGGGGCCTGGAGTATAAGACTATAGGTTGTGCCTGCAGTGGTCCTCATCCTGGGGGACCCTGGCCACCACACCAAAACACTGAGGCCACCAGGGTTGGTAGGGCCCTGGCTAGGATGTGGTGCCCTGGGACTTGGGAGAAAGTGGGAGAGTGGGTGGAGGAAGAGAGCACTCAGAACTCATTCTTGTCCCTCTTCTGGGCCATGGAGGAATCTGTGATGATGGTGGTCAGCCCTGGGTGAGGGGGCATGAATGAGGTGTCACCTATTGGAGAAGATATCCTGAGGTCTGCCCTGCCTGGTGCCTGGCTCACCTGGCCCCCTCAGCCCTTGCAGCCTCCCTATGGGCAGGGGTGGCCCACTCCCCAGACAGGAAACCACAGGTCCCAAACAAGCACGTGGGACTCCAACACCTCTGTCCATGCAGCTCAACAGTAGCCACTGGGGGAATGTTCTGGTGCCTGGAGTCCACTGGCCCTAGCCACGGCCCCTGCCCTGCTAGTGGTCAGTGGGACCGCAGCATGAGTGCCACACAGAGGCCTTGTCCCATCTCACTCTGCCTAGCACTGAAGCCAAGCTTTCTGGCTTTTCAGCTCTGTCAGGATTCCCAGACCTGGGCAAGGAGGTGGGTTGGCATCTTTCTTACCACAAGCAAGAATTGAAATGCAACACCATCCAGGAATCAGACTGAGAAGCGAGGGCCAGAGCACCAGGCTGAGGAGCAAGACCTGAACTTGTCCACTCATAGACCTCCCCTGGAGTTAAATTTTCATTCCTGGGGCCCAGGAATGGGGGGGGGGCATGGTGCAGGTCCCAAACACAGGACAATGCCCCTTCTCTGGAAGGCACTAACTGAGGGGCTGCTCCATCCAGGGGACCATGCACAGTCAACCAGTACCTCAGATGGCAGATTCCCCCCTCAGTGTGACAGAGGAGCTGACTCACACTCACCAGTGTAGATGACGTTCCATATGCCACACTGCCCATGGCGACCACTGTCACCTTCACCCTCTGCAAGGCCCAAGCTTATACCCCTCCCTATCTGGGGGTCCATGACTCTATCTGTTCACTTGGACCTGGAGGACACCTCTGAGACCACCCGGTGTGTGAGTGTCATGGGATGGCCGAGACAAAGCACCACACATTTAGCCGTTTGTAGGAAGAGAAATCACAGTCTTGGATGCTGAGTCCAGATCAGGGTGTCACCAGTCTACACTTCCTCCCAAGGCTCCAGGGGAGGGTTCTTTTCTCTTTCAGTCTGTGGACCATCCAGAGCATTCCTTGGGTTGTGGGTAGAGCCTCACATGCTGTCCTCCCCCATGTGTGTCTCTTCTATAAAACACCACCCAGAAGGGATTAGGATGAGGGCCCACCTACT
>NW_006921806.1:4535821-4551779 GCF_000298275.1 Orycteropus afer afer | reverse complement strand
TTCACAAGCATAGGGGTTAGAATTTCAACACTCACTTTTGGGGACACAATTCTGCCCACAACAGAGATCGTCCAGTTATGTCACTGATGGAATGAGGTTCGATCTCATTTCCTGGAAGACTCCTCCCTCAGGACACTCTGTAGGAAAGTGGAGCTCTGCACTGCCGACAGCTGCTTCCCTGGGCAGACATAGCCTGTGGGGCACAGCCTCTCAAACCAGACCTCCCACCCCATAGGGAGATGCTGCATTTGGGGCTGTCAGTTGGAAATGTGGAGGCTCTGCTTGGTTTTGGGTCCCAAGACAGAGAGGATTAGAATGTGGCTCCACTCTCTTTCTAATCCAGGGCCTGAGCCCCAGCTTTCCTACTCAGCTCTCTGGCTGTGGATGTGGCTCCTTCACAGGACATTGGGTGACACAGAACATGACTGATCAGAATGGGCTTTCATCTGGGGTTTCCTGAGTCAACCACTATAGGGTCTGATTGTGTGTGAAAAATAGCAGCTAAAACTGGGCCTGCTTCCACCCAATATTAAGTCTGTAGAGACAGCCCCTCAATGAGCAAAAAGCAAAAGGAGTTGAGAGGCTTTGCTGGTCTATGAGG
Source organism: Orycteropus afer afer (assembly GCF_000298275.1). Taxonomy (NCBI): domain Eukaryota; kingdom Metazoa; phylum Chordata; class Mammalia; order Tubulidentata; family Orycteropodidae; genus Orycteropus; species Orycteropus afer. The sequence goes on along the minus strand of NW_006921806.1, from coordinate 4,551,178 downwards.
GGTGCAGGGGCAATGCAGGTCCATGTTCCCAACCCAACCCTCCAGGACTGCTCAGGCAGGCCAATGAGCAATGGAACCCAAGAGAAGGGAGCCTGTTGTGGGTTGAATTGAGCTCCCCAAAATATGTATTGAAATTCTAACCCTAAACCTGAAAACATGACCTTGTTTGGAAAAACGGTCTTTGGAGATGTAATTAATTAAATTCATACCAGGTCCTGTTGGAATAGAAAAAAAAAAAAAAATTGTTGTGGAGTCAATTCTGACTCGTGGCATCCCCATGTGTGTCAGAGTAGAACTGTACTACACAGGGTTTACAGTGGCTTATTTTTCAGAAGTAGATCACCAGGTTTTTCTTTCAAGGTTCCTTTGACTGAACACGAACCTCCAAACTTTTGGTTAGCATCCAAACATGTCAACCGTTTCCACCACTTAGAGTCTATGCTGGAGTAGAGTGGGCCCTAATCCAATCTGAGTGGTGCCCTTATGAAAGAGGAGGACAGAGACAGAGGGAAAACGGCCATGTGAATAAGGAGGCAGAGATTGGAGTAATGCATCTACAAGCCAAGGACACCAGGGATGGCTGGCTGTCACCAGAAGCTGGGAGAGGGCGAGGAACAGACTCTCCCTCAGAAGGAATCCACAGGCTGGCACCCTGCTCTCAGACTCCCAGCCTCCAAAACTTGGAGACAGTAAACTTCTATTGTTATAACCACTCAGTTTGTGGTGTTTTGTGACAGCAGCCCTGGGACATTCAGACAGGGACATGAGGGAATGTGGGGGACATGGAAGTAGTGACAGTCACAGCAGAGGAGAGCAGACCTGGAGGGTGGGAGGTGGATGGGGTAACATGGAACCCTGAGGGGCCAGAGGGAGAAAGAAGGACAACTCCAAGAGGAGAAGCAGTTGGAGGGGTTGCTGAGGCTTTTGGAGCTGTTTCATCATCCCAAGAAAAACCATCACAGTAACCATGGCGACAGCCATGGAGACTCTGAGCTGGGCATGTGCTTCTTTCTATAGCTGTGGGTACTGAGTCTGGCCCTGAACTGCCCACTATATTTGGGTTCTATTTCAGGGCTCTTCAGAGAACTTGGGCCCAAGCTTCCTCAGCTATGGACTCCTAGAACTGAGCCAAGAACCTTACCTCATGTGCCTGGTAGCTGGACCAGCAGTGCAGAGCATGGGGACCACCTGTGACTGTGAAGGAATCGGCTGTACAGCATAGGAGAGCTGTGATCATGTGCATCCTCAGCGCTCTGACCTGCCTTCCATGCTTGCCCACATGGGAGCCTTCAGTCAGGCTGCTCAGGTCAGCCAGGGCCATGGCATGCAGTCCGGACTTGTCAGCATTTGGTGAGCTTTCAAAATTGAGAAAAATCCAAGAAACTTCTTCATGGGTTTGCAGAACAGAAAACTGGTGTTTCACTTAAATTCTGAGGTGAATGATGCTTAAGGAAGGTGAAGTCCTATCGACAGGCTCTGCTGCTGGAGGACAAGAGCTCCTGAGGTTTGGGGCACTGACTGGACTGTTGGAAACGCTTCTATCACATGCATGTGTTGCTTCTGTCCTTTATATAACATTAGTCAACAAAATAGGGTGACTCTTCATCTGTTCCCCTTAAAGACTTTTTGGTTCAAGTTGTAGCCTTGGCCCTAGGTCCAAGGTGAGGGACCTGGTTCCTATGTGTCTTCTTTATGGAGGGTGTCTGCTCCTGGGTAGAGGGGAGACCTAGTCAGGACCAGCTCCTCTCTCAGCCCCTGCATGACCTTGTTTAGGTCACACTTCTCAGTGCCTCAATTTCTCCATCTGAAATGGTGCCTTAGCTCCTGCCTGCCCTGCAAGTTTTCTGGGGTAGGAATTGTCTCCATGGGGTTGACTTTGGGGTTGATTTTAGGCTGTGCCCTGACTCCAACAGCCCACTGCAGCCAATTCTAGGCTCAGTGCAGGGAAGGTTGGGGGCAACAAGGATGAGCCAACCCAGGTTGGCCTGGCTGGGAGGGCCAGTCCTTCCTTTCCCAGGATTCTGGCCCTGTCCTTGGAGTCAGAAACTGACAGTAACATATAAAGAGAGTGGGTATGGCTGTCTGGATGGCCAGGACTGCTTCCCAGGAGCCTCAGGGAGTGGCCAGACACAGAGTGGCCCCCTCGTCCCTGCTGGGCAGGTCACCCCCATGGGGCCACTGCACAGTGGGGGTTGGGGGCATCTCATCTACCCCATGTCAGGCTGAGGACACAGGCACAGGACATAATCTTGCCTTAGATGACCACCATAAGCATTTGACACCAGCGCTCTGGAATTGAAATTCAAAGATACAGACAAGTGATGGGGAGGGGGCCCTGGCTCGTATGGGTAAAACCAAACCCAGCCCAACCCAACCCAACCAAACCCACTGCTATCAAGTCAATTGTGACTCATAGCTACCCGCTTTGGGTAGTAAATCTTTACAGAAGTAGATTGCCCGGTCTTCCTTCCACAGAGTGGCCGGTGGGTTTGAAGTTCCAACCTTCTGGTTAGCAGTCAAATGCCTTAGGCATTGTGCCACCAAAACTCCTTCTCACATGGGAAGGAGAAGGAAAAGTTTACTTTTGAGGTCAGGCTTTGCTTGGCTCCCAGAAGTTGCTTGTTCATTTGAAGTCAACAGAATAATTAATACATCAAACCTAACTTGCAATCATGAGTTAAAGCAACAGCCCATCTTTCTGAAACTCCCTTGCAATTGTCATGGCTCGTCCTGTTAGCAGCTCCAAGATGGGAAGAGCTGGTGATATAGAAGGTTCACCTGTCTGTGTGCAATGCTTCCCCTTTGTTTTCAAAGATTGCATGGAAAAGGTTAGAAATGACAGATTGGTCTTTTGTCAGAGTCTGCAGGATGGCACGGCAGTGGCCATCTGAGGATGGTGGGTGGGGGAGGGCATTGCCCTCTTTGTCCAGGCCCCTTTCTCACATGTGGACCACAGATCAAGTCTCCTAGGGTGATGTTGTTCCTGGGTGCAAGGAGCACTTTGCCCTCAGGGTGCCCCATTGTGAGGCCCTGACTGCCTCTGACCTGGTAGCCCCACAGCTTAGGAAATCACCCTTTCTTTCAGCCAGGAGCCTTGGGGTGGGGGTGGTCCTGGGCTTCCCCCTTTCCCTCCTGCAGCCTCAGCAAGTTGACTTGGCTTCACCTTCAAAGCACCTGGCTTTTCATGGTGGTGAGCTGTCCAGAAACAAACCCTATTCTCTTGGGAGCTTTAAGCTCTAAGGAGCATTCCTCTGAACCTGACCTTCATCCTTCATCCTTCCCGCTGGGATTTTCTTATAATATTATCACCTTGAACAGACTGAGCTGCTAATGGAGCCTTGGAGGGGCAGTGGGCTGGGGGCTGAGTGGGCGTTAATGGACAGTGGCTTTGACCCTTGGGTTACAGACAAGAGAGACTTTGGCTAGAACAAGAACACACTGAAGGGAAAGTGAAGGGATCTGTAAAGATGCCAAGGAGGGTCAAGGAATGAGTGGTAATGGAGGAGGGTGCCACCCTAGGCCTTGAGGAGCCCCATCCCCTGAAGTCTTCCCACAGAAATGGAACCCCATCCCCACAGCCACTTGGGGTATTTGGGCTTCCTTCTGCTGCTGCCTCTCATTCTTGTCCCACACCCTCCAATCTCTCACTTCACACTCCCCCTGGCCCCCATGTGCCCTCTCACGAGCCACCCAGGACCAGGGGCTCCAAGGCCCCACCTCACACTGTGCCTGAACGAATGATCCTGGGCCCTCAGTGCCATTACTGTTCAAGGTGGCAAGGTGATGGACCTGCTGTCTTGGGGCCACATTTGTAGGCCACCTTCTTTCTTCCACCTCTGTCCCTACCTCTCCTGTCAAAATGTACATGGAAAGGCCCACAACATACTACAGCTGGGTTTCAGATACAGATAGATGCATTCTCTCTGCAGGAGCTGGCTGAATCAGGAAGGTAGAGACTACCAGAGGTTGAGGGCCCACCTGGGCTGTGCCGGGGGTGGTGGAAGGTAGGAAGGCACCTGGGGTCCCCTTCCTGATGTCTCCGCTCGGTCTGGCCCTTAGTCCCTCTGGGTGTACGACCTTCCCCAGGGGTGAGCACACCATCCACCCAGTGCTGAGGAAGGCACTCTGGTGTACCACCTCACCCCCTGGGCCTGACCTCACCTTGTCTCTGGGCACTATGCCCAGTGTTTGTCCAGTCTGGTGGTTGTAGACTCAGCTCACCCTTCCAGGAGACTCACTGTGACCTCAGGTACCCACAGAGCCAACTGGACAAACTTCGTGAGCCCTTCTGGCTCTGGGTCAGGGATGTGGTTAAGATCTGGATCAAACAGACCTGTCTTCTCCCTCCTGCCGCCACTGTGGAGCAGGCCCAGAGCAGAGCCAGGGCTCCAGAAGCCTCACAGGGGCCAGCTGTACAGCTAGACCTCCTGGAGGAGGTGCCCCACAGGCTGGGGCTGGTGTGCACTAGCAGTCACTGCCACAGAAGTTGAACAAAGAGATGGTGGTTCTTGCCTTCAAGCCAAGGAAAGGTTATTTTCAGAGACATAGGCCTTGGGCAGTATTGGAGCTCTGAGAGTGGCTATTGATTATCCTGAAAGAATCAACCCCTCAAACTGTCCTTGGTGCAATGCAAGGACAAAGGATGACTGCAAACGGCTTTATGCAGGTATCCTCATCCTTACTTGCCTCTAGTTGCCTCTACTTGCCTCTCCACTCTGGGCAGTCTAGTGGCCACCAGAGCACCCAGCCATCCCATCCCAGGGAACAGTATTTGAGGAATGCAGTTGACATGCCCAGTGACTGAGCTGGAGGGGACTTGGTCTGGGCAGACAGGTCAGAAGTCCTGGTCTCAGACTCCCCATTGGAGCCCAGGGTTTCTGTACCAGCAAAGCTGCCTTGCACTCCACTCCTGGTTTGGATGCACCATCATAGAGGAGAAAACCACCCTCTAGGGCCAGAGTACAGTTGTGGTTGAAGCGAGTTCAGAAACCAGGTAGAGACACAGCCAGGGCTGCTGTGAACCACGGAGGCCTTGACAGGTCAGGCTGATGTGAAGCAACCACATTGCTGCCCTGTCCCTCCCTATCTTCTTTTCCCTTTGCATCTCCTTGTCACCCTTCCCTCCCTCACCCTGTCCCATGCCCTATGATCCTCCCCATGTCCCCTTGTAGCTCAGGCCTCTTACCCATTTCCCTCCTTCCAGAGTCTGCAAGGAACGCCATTCTCAGCATTTGAGCCACTCTCCCTAACAGTGCTGGCTTCTGCTGACTCAGTTGGACCACATTCTTGGAGCTGCACACTAACTAGTAGTGAAAAGGTGAAGGCAGATTCCAGATGTTAAGTAAGGCATGTGGGGTGTGGTGTTCAAAGTGCTGCTGAGTCAGTTGCACAGACTTGGGTCACAAACAGGCCACTGACTGTGGGAGTTCCCCACTAGCCTCCACCTTCTCACTGTTCTCCACGAGGCCTACAACTTCCCATGGGCCTGAGCCGCCTCTGTACTCGCTCCTCTAGACATCGACTTCTTTGGATACCTGCCTGCTTATCCCCATGCTGTCTCTGCCAATGACACATTCCCGAGGCCCCCACCCCCATCCCATCCCTCCATAGAGCCCACCCCCTCCCTGAGTCCTGCCCCACTTCACTTTTTGGTCTTTTAGCACTCACACACATTGTTTTGCATCTTTCCCATTGGAATGTGCTGTATCTTTGGTAGCCTCTACATTTTACCGGGGTGGAGTCCTTCCTCTCAAGGCCCTTGCGGTGTGTTTTGAGAATGTGATCATTGAGCTGTGGGTAGTGACAAGGCCAGCACCTGCCCACCCAGCCCATGTCACTGACCTGCTTGGGGACAGCTCCACGAAGACCCACGGACTCGTGGATCTCTCAGCCAGCCTGTCGCACCGACAACCTTCCACAGGCACTCACCCATCATGATGCTGGCCCTCATCCCACTTCCTGAGACCTGAAAGCGACCCCTCCCCCAGCTGCAGCCAGGAGGGAACTGCATACATGGGGCAGCTACTTTCCTTAAGCACAAAGGTGTGTGGTGACACTGCCAAGGTATGTGCAGAGTGCTCAGCCTGAAGATGACACAAATGCAGGAAATAGGCAGCACTGAGAGGATTCTAGCTTTCTAGAAAATTTACTTTATTAATAACATCTGAATGTACAAATGGAAAAAGAATAAATATTTCATCATTTTGCCCTGCTCATCTGTAAGGAATGTCACAGAACTCTACCTCACATCGAAGTCAGAGTGAAAATGACAAAGGCATGTTTTAAAAGCTTTGGGAAGAAAAGGCAAAGGAACACTGCCCGCAGGGCCCTAGAGCCTGCAGGCAGCCACCAAGGACATGATCTAGCTTCCAGAAGGTTCTGCAGATCCCCTGCTCTCTCTCACAGTCCACCAAGAACAGCACCTGGATTCCAGAGAGTTCTGCAGGCCCTCTATTCCTGCTATCCTTGGTCTGTCACCTGTCAGGTCCAGGGCCTGATGGGCCATATTCAAGATGCCACTGGAAGTGGTGGAATTGGCTTCCAGTCTGGGGAGCAAAATGCCAACTGGTGTGGCTGATGGTCTCACGCACTGTGGTGGGAGGAGATGGTGAGGCTGCTGGGTTAAAAAAAAAAAAGGGCCATATAGCAGCTTGAGATGGTGGGAGAGGTGCCACTGACGACATCCACTTGGGCCCAGCCCCGAGGCCGAGGCCACCCCTCAACAGTGTGTGTCCACATGGCCGGGTTTGTGTCCAGCATGCTTCTCTTTGGCAGAAATGCTCCTCATGGCAGCAGCGCTGAAGCACCTGGAAAGGGCATCTTCACGGGTGAAGATGATGAGCAGGCAGTTGATCTGAGATGCCCCTCGAAGCTGGTGTGTGTGCTGCTGCTCACTCTTCTCAGTGGTGACACGAGTGTCTGGTGGCCTCTCTGCCCACTGCTGCACTCTGTCTGAGCCCTCCTGTGGCTGTGCCACAGTGGGATGGTGTGCAGTTTAACAGGGCAGTGGAGGCTACAACCATGGGAGCAGCCATGGTGTAGGTTTGAGTGGATTCAACAGCTTATACCCTGCAGACAGCTCACTGGGTGCCTTTTGCCCTGAAGATAGTACTGTGGAACATTCTGGCACTCCCAACATCTTTTCAGGTCCCCCCAGGACCTCCCCCAGCCTGGCTCTGCCTCCCCTGGGCCCACAAGGAAACAGCAATCATGTGTGGCCCATAGTGGGAGGAACAGTGAGGATGGGAGTGAGGAAGCTTCTTTGGTTGCCACTGCATAAACTTAAAATCATCCCTCATACAGAGCCAAAGGACATGTGTGCATCGTGTCAGCCACGATGGCAAAGCAAACACCCAGGGCCCTTGACATCATCCACGACTTGTTCAGAATAAAGCAGGAAATGGGGACAGCCAGCCTGCCACGACTGATGCTACCAAAAATACTCTGTTTTCTCATCATCACAGCATGAGTGCCACTTCACAGACCCTGAATGGACACACAACTGAGATCCTCAGGAAGCAGCAATGCTTTTACCAGCAGATGCCACGTGAGACACACCCCAGCAGCCGCACACACCCCAGCCCCAGGATCTACCACTATGCACTGCTCTTGAGTGTGGCCTACTCTCAACCTGAGACCCTGTGATGGATAGCCGGTCTGCTCCCCACTACCATCACCAGCCAGCACACAGAAACCCCTCATGACCATGAAGGGTCTCCTTACAGGGAGCGTACCATGGGCCCAGGGAGGGTGTGGCACCACCTCAGTACATGATCTCCCAGTGGGTGGGCTGCTCGCATGCTTTCTCTTGGTCCCCACAGAATCTGTTGTATGTTGTCTTGGGGTCGAACCCCAGGATTTCTCTTTCTTCATGAATCCGGAAGGAAAATGTTGAGACTGAGGTGCCAATAAAAAACCTGCAGGGGAACATGAGAGGGTGAGTGGAGTTACACAGAACTAGCTAGTCACCGCCCCCCACCCCCAATTCCAGATACTCATGCAGTGGCCGTCCCTGTAATCCTGTGGAGCCTCCACCCTGGCCAGGTGCTCACCTTGTCCCTCCCTCTCACTTCCATGGCACCTCAGTGGTTCTTTTTACACAATGCTCAGCATATAATGAAAAATAAGGATACATGTGAAGAGGTTTCAGAAGCTAAGAACACAGGCTGAAAGCACATTTTAACCTTTTTTTTTTAAAAAAAAACAAGACTAGGAGAAACTGTCAAAAGCAGCCAGAGGATAAAAAGCCACGCTCCCTTCAGAAGGATAGTGCTCGTTATTTGCAGGACTGTGTGGAAGAGTTGACGTCCTCCACCAGTTTGGGAGTTCCTAGATATTCCCTTTTCATCTACTCTGGCCCAATTATACCTCTTCTCCTTCTGAGATCTCAATTATTACATATGTTGGATTGCTGGATTGTGTCCCACTTCTTTTTAAATCTTCATGCTTCAGTTCAGAGGTTTCCTGTTGCCCTGTCTTGCAGTTCACCAATCATGCTGTCTCCAGTAAGTTTTTTTTTTTTTTTATTGTTATTTGGATGATAATTTACAGAGCAAATACACTTTCCATACAGCAGATCACATACCCTTTGTCTCATAACATTGACCACAATTTAGCACAATGCAACATCTCCTCTCCCACTTCCTCCCGATAGGTACCACTTCCCTGTGACCATCCCTCCATGCACTCTTGCTCCCTACGCTGTCTCCCTGTGCGTAAGCAGCCCTTCTTTCTCCCATAATTGTTCTCTCCAAGGGGTGTATCTACCTCAGGTAAATGTTCAACTAATATGCCTATTGTTTGGCTGGAAGCCACAGATGTGCGTTCAATTCCAGACCTGAAGGGCAGCGAGGGGCCACAGTCTCAGTGGTTCCACCAGGCTCCATCGGGCCAGCAAACCTGTTCCCCATTTTTTTTTCAAATGATTTTGAGTTTTGTTCTACATTGTTCCCACTGTCTATCCAGGATCTCCTACAAAGATCCTCTTCCGAGTGGTTGACAGTAGTAGCGGAGCACCATCTATTTCTTCTGGTCTCATAGTCATATAGGCTGCAGATCGGATGGTGTTACCAGTCGCTAGGACTAATTTTTTCCATGAATTTTTGGTTTTCTTCATTCTTCTTGGCTCTGGACGAGGAGAGACCCATTGTTGCTTCTAGATGGCACCTTGCAAGCTTTTAAGATCTCAGTCACCACTCGCCACAGCAGGAGATGGGACAATGATTTGTGTAGTATGTTATGCCAATTGAGCTTGATGTCCTCTGCGACTATGGTCCCAAGCCCACAGGTTCAACTACTCGGTCCCTCTGGGTAGCTGGCTGTGACCAAGCAGTAATTACAACCTTGCCTCTTGTCAGCCCCATTATACACCTGGGAATTCAGATCATACACATAAAGTTATTGGACCACTGTCTGCCAACTCTATACATGTTCTTGGGTGCATACGCCACTTCATATACATAGCTAATATTTCAGCCTGTCCACCCATCTATCCACCCATATAACCCATGTAACTGAATTAATTTCAGTTATTGTATTTTACATATAATGTCAATTTTGATTCTTTTTTAATAGATTCTCATTCTGGTAAGTTCTGTATCTTTTATTCTTATTTTCTTTAACACATTAATTGCTATTATTTTAAAGTCCTTATCTGCTAACTCTAATACCTGGATCATCTGGGGGTCTGCTGCTATGATTTTTTTTCTCCCTCTTAACTGTCAATCACATTTCTTGCCTCTTCACATGTCAAGAAATTTATATATGCTGGACACGTGATAAATGCTGGGAATGTTTCTTGATTTGGTTGCTCTTGTAAGAAACCTAAACTCCATTTTTTGCTGCCTCATTTCTTTTCTTCAAAAATAGAAAACAAAACAACAATCAAACTCACTGCCATCGAGTCATTTCCGACTCAGTGACCCCCTCCTTTGGCTTTCAGAGGTGGTATCTCAATGGAAGTAGATTGTCCAATCTTCCTTTCAAGGAGTGGCTGGTGGGTTTGAACAACCAGCCTTCTGGTTAGCAGTCAAATGCCTTAGGCACTATGCCACCAGAGCTCCCTTTTTTCTTCCAGCCTCTGATTAAACATTATTTCAAATCAAGTAGCTCTGGTGGTGGAGGGATTAAGGCATTTGGCGGCTTAACAAAAGGTCAGTGGTTCCAACCTACCAGCTGCTCCGTGGAAGAAAAATGAGGCAGTCTGCTTCTGTAGAGATTTATAGCCTTGGAAACCCTGTGGAGCAGTTCTACTGTCCTAAAGGGTTGCTGTGAGTCAGAATTGACTCAAGGGCAGTGGGTTTGATTTTTGATATATTTAAAAACAGCAGGCTTGCTTGTTTTTCTAATTAACTCACACTTGCTGCCAGCTCATCCTGTCTCCAATCACACATTACATCTGTGAATTCATATAAAGACTCCCTCTCTTCCCTGCTAAATTCATGCCCTCAGACACCTAGTTTTCCCACCATTTGCATTAAATTACCCAATAATGCTTAAGCTTGTGAAATGATGTGTACTATTGCCCCGTGGGCCCTATTAAAACCTAAGCCCTGGTCCATTCACACTAATTCTTTCCTTCTTTGGCACCTGGGTGCACTCTGTATATGGCCCACAAGTGTGCTCCCCTCCAGGACCTGTGAACAATAACTGTCACTTCTTCATTTTGGTTGCTGCATGCTACAATGTAGCTTTGTAGCTAAAAAACCCCTCACTTAATATCCAGGCAGGCAGTCTCACCAGCTGACCCCACTGGGTGGCTGTGAGTTTCCTCCCATACTGGGCTCTCATTTACCTATTTATATTCATGTAATACTAACACAGTTATGGGTAAAAGAAATGTGTCTATACACTTTGTGGATATCTATTGAATTGTACGCTTAATTTCTGCATGCATATTAAATTTCAATTATAATATTAATATAAAGAGACAAACAGATTAACTCCAAGCAGGTCAAGAAATGATCAGAGGTAAGCCTCTGAATTAAGTCCTTTAATCTCTTACTAAGTAAAAAATAAATGCAAAGAGGAGACCTGAATGGTTAACAAGAAAAAGAGATGCTCAAATCTACTAGTAGACTGAGAAAGGGAAAATTAAAATGAGACCCCACTTTCTACCCCAAACTGGCAATAATCAGAAAGTTGGGTAACACTGAACATTGGCTATGGTGTGAGGGAACAAGAGGACTGGCTCATAGGTGAGCTGTGCAGGGTCCACTCTGTTGGCGTTTTCTGAAATCAATCATGCAACTGCCCCAGGATCCAACTCTCCCTTTCCTGCCTACACACCCCAGAGAAACCTTCTCTGAGGCACATAAAAGGACAGGCACAAGGATGTTCTCTGCAGTACGGTTAGTAGAGATGGAAAGTTGGAGGCAATCTTGGTTTCCCTATCACCAGCCATCCAAATAAGTGAATGGTTTTGGATGGATTCAATGAACTAGAGTGTGCACAACATGGACAGAGCTGCAAGTAAAGGGCTGAGTGAGAAAAAGGGAAGAAGAGAATAATAACCACACAGCAGTGTCATTCACATCCATTTCACACACACACAGCGGTAATGTATCTGGAAATTCTGAAAACAGAGGGAAAGTAATTTACAGTACTTGTATTTTCCATTTTGCTTAATGTGCTCTGACCTCATTCCAACCCTGGTCCTCCATATAAGACCCAGGCCTCACTCCCACCCAGCACTACCTCCCTTGTGAACAACCTCATGAAAATGGTGACAGAAGGGATGTTTCCTGACTCGTAGGATGTCCCGCATACTGTTTACAATGACACAATGATACATACTCAATGAAAAACATAGGCCATGCACCAGGTAGTTAGCAGGGTGGGGTAGACAGGAACAGGGATATGGAATGAAGGAAAAGTAAGACAGGACGAAAGGAGAGGGACTCTAGAAGAAGCCGTGGCAACAGCCTGCCATAGGCACTTCTGCAAATGAGACCAAAAGAGTGCAACGAGAGAAGAACAGCAGCCCAAGGAAACACCTCTGTAGAACGAGGAAGCAAACAAGAGAGTGGCAGTCAAGTGTGGACACAAAGATGCACTCGCTTTCATGACACTGAGTAGCTGAGCTGTTAAGAACCTTTTGAAAAACACCCCACACATTCCCTGCAAGCGCAGGCATGGGCAGCACCTGGCATGGGAGCAGATCCACTGGTCGATGATGGCAACGCCTCCATCTTTGTAGAGCTCCAGCTCCTCCCACGTGGGCTCAAACCTCACCATTTCGGGCAGAAGTTTCTTCAGCTCTTCATAGTCTGCAAAGTACAAGAAGAGGCCTGTGACTGGCACCCACTGTACAAACAAACATGCACTTGTAACAAAGGACATGCATGCTCTGCTATGGGCGAAAGCTTCAGGAAGAGGCCAGAAAGGTAAAGAGACAGTTAACGATGGAGCCAGTGGACTGGGCAGTGATAAGCACAAGCACAAAGTTGAGCTGTACCCTCCTGGGAACTGCATGAGAGAGGATTATGATGTATGCCTAGCGGAGTCCAAAAGAGAGGAGTACAAGTGAAAAGTCACCACGCCATACCCTTCCTCACAGCATCAGTAGCCACGAACACCTTTTCCAGGTGGTGGATCTTCATGAGGCTGCGGATCTTCTTCACAGCACCTTCCAGACTGGGCACATCCTCTCTGTGCCCCCAGATAAAGTCCTTCCTCCTCAGGTGAACGCCGAGGTAGGGACCCCCCAGCGAAGAACCCAACTTGACCTAGCAAAGAACCACCGGAACATGCTGAAGCTGAATCAAGGTTCTGCACTAGCGTCTGTGTGCAGCACGGGGCATGGGCAGGGCTGCTGAGAAGCTGGACTGGACTGGACAGGGCAGTGTAGGGGAGAGAAGCACCTCCTGAGCACATTGGGCCCTCAGGATGCAGGGGGTGATGCTCAGAATGGGGGGGAGCATGGGCACTTCCACCCAGTGTCCTCCAGGGCTGCATCTAAAGGATTCCTCTGGGTGGACTGGATGTCTATGTAAGACCATAAGGTGATTAGTTACCACGGATCCTTTGACACGAATGGTACACAAACAGTAAAGGAAAAACTTAAGAAAAAAAATGGATAAAAGAAAAACCTTCTATCTTTAATGTTTTTCTAGTAACTCTCTGCCGTTAAGTCAAACCCGACTCATAGCAACTTCTCCTTGGGTTTCTGAGGCAGTATCACTACGGAAGGAGATTGCCCAACCTTCCTTCCGAGGAGTGGCTGATGGGTTTGAACCACCAACCTTCTGGTTAGCATTCAAATGCCTTAGGCATTATGCTACCAGAGCTCCTTTTCTAGTAAAGACTAGCCAAATGACATAATATTTATTACATGGAAAATATTCCATTTGCCAACAACCCAACTGTTCCATAAAAGAACAAACAGCTAGGAAACGTTTGCTGTTAAAAATAACATTTTATAAAAAGGGATCATCAAAATGACTTCATAATAATGTTGAAAATGTTTCAAAAGAACATTCATTTTAAGAAGTACAATGTGTTTGTAGAGACCACACTGTAGGAAAAACTAACCGTTCAGAGGAAAAAAAGATGACACTGGAACAGAATGGCAATCACAGCACTGCGAGGTGATCTGGGTCAGTGCAGTCCTTTCTCCTTCAGTGCTCATGCCATGCAACAAGAGCACTGAATACGACTCTTTCACCTCCTTTTATTGTTACTTTCCCATTTGTCATTTCATTTTCTTCTAAACACAACTCTCGTAGGTTGCTGGGATATATAACAATCCCATCTTACTGGAGAGTAAGTGAGATGAGTGAGTCCCCTGACAGGGGACCCAAGTACTGTGAGGGGATGGAAGCATTCCTGTGATGGAGAACACGCTGTCTCTGCTCTGACTTCCCTATATTCAGGGTGAGTTACTGTGCTTCTACAATAGTCACCGACAAATCCTCTTGTTAAGAAAAGCTGGGAAGCTACCTTCATCTTGGTCCAGTCCTCCTCAAATGGGATCCTGTCAGATTCGTCAGTGGAGTTGAGGTGGCGGCTCCTGAACTCATCTCCTACCACCCGCAAGTGCTTGGCAAACACCATGCTCCGCCGGGTCTGCGAGGCCGAGAGGAGAGCTGTTGGGTACGCCAGGGGTTCCAGAGCACGCACTTGGGTCAGGGCGCACCTCCAGTGTCCGAGTGGGTGCTCCACACACTGGCACAACCCGCCATTCCCAGGAGGTGCCACTTCTCACTCCTACCCCTACCCCACCTCGGTTCATGCCCTATCAATAATCACCATAAGAAGCAAAGCTGTCTGGCCACAGAGCATCTTAAAAGAAACGCCAATGACAACGACAGCATCAGTGGAGAGTCTCATAGTGAGCAGGGTCATAAAGTAAGTTCATAGGATTAAATCTATCTTAGTTAAGTTGCAAGTAGGTGATTGTAACCAAATTTAATTAAGAGGAAGATAAATAACACCCCCTATCCCAGGAGCTGGGGAAAGCTCTGGCTGTGGGTAGGATGCAGCCCTGACCAGGCTGCACTGAGGTTCCCACAGACAAGGGTTGAGGGGAGTAACTGCCCTCAGAGGCTGATGGTGGTGGGATAATGACATGGGGAATAGTAACAGCATTATTATGTTGAAGATAACGATGACAAAGCCAATAGCAGCAGAGGCATACTGATCAGATACTCAATGGGGATAGGCATGGCCAAGGCACTGTCCCTGCACTAGGACAGCCACGCTAACACAGGGACTATATTACTAGTAAAGGTCATGTACCCAGAGCAAGGGTCTCATTTGGGACCCTGCTCACATGCCTAACCTCTGCCCTACCCAGCCCGCCCCACCCCCCGGGATCCCTGAGAGCCAGGAGGTTGGGTGGCTCCCAACCTAGGGCTCCAGTGTGGTTGGCAGAGGGGACTCAAAACCCATCTCTTCTGGCTCCCTGGACCCACAGCCTCTGAGTCACAGGGTGGGGAAAAGCACCAAGCCACAGCATACCCCTGACAGGTAGTCACTTGACCTGCAGTTAGTGTGCCCCCACTGACCATGTTCAAAGTGAACTCAGTAGAAGGTACACAACACAAACTACTTTTTTTTTAAAAAAAATTAAATATTGTGTTGAGTTCCCAAAATCTAGCTATTACAATCAACAGCCCAGGAAGTTAACACCATATTGGAGAGTGGGGCCTCTGAGGCAGGTGAGAATTGGGCCTGGGGAGAAGCTGCACAGAGCCAAGAGTCTGCAAGGAGGGAAGTGCCTCAAAGGAACTGTCTTCCTAGTTCCGAGGACACCCTGAGAGTGACAGGGGTCCGGAGGGTGCTTCCACCCCGGGCCCTTTGTAGGAATGAGGGATGGACACCTGCTCTGGCAGCATTCCACAGCTATCTTTCCACCTT
>NW_006921806.1:4534406-4534929 GCF_000298275.1 Orycteropus afer afer | reverse complement strand
TGGTCTGATAGAACCTGATGGAATCCCTGAGACTATGGCCCCTAGCTGCCCTTCAGGTCTGGAACTGAACCTACTCTTGTGCCTTCCAGCCAAAGAAAAGACAGGCATATGAACTGAACTTTTACGTTAGGTAGATACATGACATGAAGAGATCAATCATGGGAGAAAAGAAGGGCTGTGTATGCACAGGGAGACAGATGGTGGGGGGCAGGAGGGCATGGAGAGGACACAGGGAAGAGGTAACTATGGGGAGGAAGTGGGAAGAGAGCCGTTGTATTGTGGGAAATAGGAGTTAATGTCATGAGACAAAGTGTATGTGAACTGCTGTATGAAGATGAATTTACTTTGTAAACTTTCACCCAAATCACAATAAAAAAAAAAAAAATTGGTTATATCATTTTACAGTCCCACCAGCAGTGTACAAGAGTGTCAATGTCATGAGACAATGTTTATGTGAAGTGCTGTATGGAAGATGAATTTACTTTGTAAACTTTCACCCAAATCACATTAAAAAAAAAAAAAA
>NW_006921806.1:4527925-4534306 GCF_000298275.1 Orycteropus afer afer | reverse complement strand
CGCTCTACCCAAGGGCAAAGGAGATACTGCAGTGTCTTTGCAGTGGTCAAAATTCACAGTAAGCTGTTAGAGGCCTAAACCCATTACTTCTAAGAGCCATATATTTAGTCAGCAAGATCGAAAAAAGGAGTTTGTAATAGTTTTTAATTTTTTGGAACTAAACCAACAAATTCGAATGTTGTAAGTTGAGCAGCAGCCCATCACGAAATACTCACATCCCAGTACTCTTTCCCTCCATAGTGGTCGTGAAGCAGGTTCTCCGCTCTGTCCAACATCACAGACCTATTTTTAAACAAAAGAAAGAGAAGGAGTTTACTTTCAAAACAGTTATATCACACACTCCAGTACGCACAAAATGGGAAAGCTCTGGGCTGAGGAATAAACTAGTACTACTTTTGAGGGTAATACTGGCTTTTTTGTACCAACCAAGGTACACTGGGGCCAATTATTGCTCAGACTCTAAAAAGTACTCGCCTGGCCTTCCACACTGTGATTCTATGAGCAGAGTTTTAATCTCTAATTAATTCTAAACACTGAACCAGGTGTTACTAAACCCACTTGTGACTATAATCCCAAACTGGAAAACACACCACACACACACACACAAATATTAAGCTCCGGTAGCATAGTGCCTAAGGCACTTGACTGCTAACCAGAAGGCTGGTGGTTCAAATCCACCAGCCACTCCTCAGAAGGAAGGTTGGGCAATCCTACTTCCGTAGTGATACTGCCTTGGAAACCCAAGGAGGGGTCACTATGAGTCGGGGCCGACTCGACGGCAAATAACATAATAACAACAGTAACTTAATAAAACACCGTGATAGAGTTCATACCAGGAATGCAAAGATGGTTCACTAACACCTACCACTTAACTCACTACCAGGTAAATGGGCAGAGCTACATAATGATGGGCACAAGGGATTAAGTCAGTTATTTACTCTGATGAAAACCATCACCAGAGTCAGATAGGGAAGAGGTGTTCCTTATGCTGACTGAGCATCTCAGGCTGAATGCTAGCTGGCCCCTGGTTGAACAGGGAACCCTCGACTCCTTCCCTGCTAAGCGAGGAACAAGAGCAGGTATCCGCTTCAGAGGAGCCACCCCAGAAAGAGACCCAGGTCCACTCAGGCGGAATGACGCAGCAGTGAAAAGTGGGAGGAAGGCACTGTGTATACTCTGCACTGGGGGACAGGGGCTTTGGGAGCAGTTAGAACCCGGCCCTCACTACCACAAAATACATCTCAGATGGCTCAAAAAGTTACCTGTAGAAAACAGACACTATCAAAGCAGACTGGGAAAGCATTAAGAATACTATGATGGTGCAGGCTTGAGTAAAAACCCTAGAAACCTTTGAACAGATCAATACATTTGACCATACAAAAATAAAAAATTTTGACAGAGAAAAAACTGGCAAAAAATAAATAGGCAATCCAGAGGAAAAAAGTTCAAAAGGGCTTTTAAGCGTGGTTCTTACTCTTAAATCAAAGAAATACAAATCAACAAACCAGACTCTACCTTTCAACATCTAGATGCACCGAGAAGGAAGCAGTCTGCAGCATATATGTCGCCATGTGGGGCAATCCTGATAAAACTGTACGCCCTCGGGACCCACAGTTCCTGTCCTGGGCGCCCACCTACATTTTCACTCCTCCATATCTGTGTTAAAAACCTGGAACTTAGCAAAGGCTCACCAATGTGGGCAGGTTCATTCAAACCATGTTATAACTCTGCTTTAGCACAAGGTTGCTGCAGAAGAACAAGGGAATCTCTGCAATAAAACTCCCAAAATCCAGGGTTTAGTGGGGAAAAGCCAACAAACACCATGTAGGAACATGACGTGGTGTGGTCTCTTTATGTTTCACAAAGGGAGATGGCACACACAAATGAGATTGATTGAAGAATATTTCTAGAAGAAACAGGAATTACAAGTAGTCCCTAACTTACGACAGGGTTCCATTCCAATGACTCAGTCCTAAGTCAGTTCCGATTTAAGGCAAATACCTAATTTTTTGGTTTTTCATTTTTTATTGTCTTTCATTATTATCTTTATAAATCCAATCTATATTTGTCTTTAGAGGCTGGAAACATCACACCTGAGAAGGGTTAATGTCAGCAAATTACGTGTTGCAACACTGTATGTAGTATATGTTACTAGAGTAATTGGATCCAGTGATTGCTTCTGGGAGGCAGTAAGAGAAAAAACTTTAAATTTTAGTTTTATTATAAAATGTAATGACGTGTAGAAATATGTATAAAATTATATACACAGCTAAAGAGTTTGTAAAACAAACGTGGGTAGGGATGCAACCCTTCTCACACCTGGTCCCTTAGTTGCCTTCTCCCAAAGGTGCACAGTCAGGACTTTTCCAGGAATCCCTCACCTCTCCATCTCCCTCAGAAACAGTTTTGCCTGTTTAATTTTATGTAAATGGACAGGACTGTACTTAGATTTTGCATTTCTTACTCCTCATTCCATCTGTATGATTCATCTTTGCTGCATGCAGCAGCAGTTCATCCGCTTTCTCACTTAGTGACATCTCAGTTTAAATATGTGACAATCCATATGCAGGATATGCAGTTTTTCTGATCTGGGAAGGTATGTGTAATATCTCAGTGAACACACGTCTGGGTGCACAGAGGTGTGCAGGGAGGACCAGACATGATGATCACAGGTCAGTGCTCTGACTCAGTGGCTGAGGCCAAATGTTTTTCCTAGCAGTTCCCAGATAAGGCACCAGCAGCAGTGGACATGTATCCCTACCAATACCTCCTTCCGACAGTGTCCAGTGCTCTGGTGATAATGGGGTCAGGCATCCACCCAGTATCTTGATTGTTCACATTCCCTCCAGTCATGTACCCAGTGTGTCCAGTACATTTCACCACAGGTCGCTGGCTCTTTGCTCCCTGACTGGTAGGAATTTCTCCTGTGGTCTAGCCAACGTCCTTTTCAATGAAAGTGGTTGCAGATATCCTTCCCTCTCTGTGGCTTGTCTTCTCACTTTTATGATGCCTTTTGATAGTTAGTAGTCTTTATTGTTAATGTAATTACATTTATCAATCTTTTGTTAGCTAGTGCTGGTCACATCTTCAAGAATGTCTGTTTCACCCATGCTCATGGTTTTGCCTTTCACATGAGGATTTTAATTCATTCAAAGTGAGGTTTCGTGTGGTGAGGTGGGCCAGCTTCACCTTTCCCCACCTGCCCCGGATGTCATCCCCTCACTGCTCCCCAGCCACAGGGCTCTCCAGGCACTGCTTTCGCTATGGTTCCCTCAAGTCACCAGCCCTGTTATGTACCTGCCCCGCCCCACCGCTACAATCTTGTGCATGTGATACCTGGCAGGGTCCATCCTCACCCTTCACTCTTTTTTCCCAGTGCCATGGCTGTCTGGAACTCCTACATGGCCACAGAACATTTTAGGATCAGCTTGTCAAGAGCTTTAATGTCATACAAAACACCTGTGTGATCTGACTGGGATCTGCACTGAATCTGTAAGTGAATGTGGGGAGATGGGACATCACTCTAGTTAGGTTCCCATTACAGTTTCTCAAAATACCTCTTTTGAATTTAATTAGGTTTGTGCCAAAATATTTGATATTTTATGCTCTGGTAAAATAGTATCATTCATGAATTTTAACTTTTTATTATATAGAAATGGAATTGGCTTCTGAATATGGACTTATAAACAATTTTAGAACAGTTTCAGATTTACAGAAAAACCGCAAAGACAGTACAGAGTTTCATTTGCTCACAGTTTCCCGTTTTTAGTATCATATATTAGTGTGCGCCTTCGTCACAATTGATGGACATTGATGCACTGTTAGTAAAGTCTAAATTATTCAGATTCCCTCGGTTTTTCCCTAATGTCCCTGTACTTTCTCAGGACCCCATTCAGGACACTACGTTCCATTTAATTGCATTCACTGCACGCTAGAGCCTAGATAAAGCGGGCAGGCACTTTCTTTTGTTCTACATCTTTGTGGGAGTTAAGGTTGTGTGCCAACTTGGCTGGGCATGGGTTTGAGTGGCTTGGCAGCTGGATGTAGTTATTCCACATGATGAGACTATAGTCAGCTCCATGGTGGAATCTGCTGTAAGCAGCTAAGTAGCTGAAGGGGAGTCACCTTCAGGGTGTGGCCTGCTTCCAGTATATATGGAAAAGCTGTAGGAAAGGTCTCTAGCTTTTTGGCACATTTGGATCCTGCATTTGGCCAAGTTTTCATCTCCAGTTCTGGACTTGAACCAGTGGCCTGCCATGTTGTCTTCCAATCTTGGGATTGTTCCTAAGCTTGAACCAGTGGCTGGTCGTGCTGCCTGCTGATCTTGGGATCATCAGCCTCAGCAGCCAGTAGTTGCATGAGTTAGGAGAAGCCTCCAGCTCCAGTGGGCCTGGAACAAGACACAGAGCTGATGCCCAAAGTCAAGAGGCTTCCAGCTAGCCCCTAGAGCCAGCACTTTGAATTCAGACTTCCAGCCTCCTAAACTGTAATAAATTCCTGTTTGGTAAAACCATCCACTTGTGATATTTCTGTCATAGCAGCACTAGAGAACTAAGACAATCTTTTTTTTTTTTTCTCTCCCCCTACACTTTCCTCGGATATGCCAAGCTAGCTCAGGTTCTAGGGTAGAGAACCCAGACAATCTTGAAGGGAGCTTTCAGGTCCCACCAGAACAGCCAGCCAGCATTGGCTGTAGGGATTTGTAAGCAGCCTTGATCTTCTGATAAGTAATCCTTTATTCCTCGTTTACTGCCAGAGGGCGAACCTTATCAATGACTTGTGTAGTGTCACCGGGATGGCCATGTGGCTTCTCTCCCTTACTGTGATTGGCAGTACACTAAATCACCCTGATTAAACCTCCAAGGTTAAGGCAAATGTGCATCTCTGAAGCAGCCTGGTTTGGATGTGGTAAACTATCTTTGTACATGCTGCTGAGCTCTGTGTAGATATTGATGCTGGATGCAGGACTGACTCCAAGTGTGAGCAGTCTGTGGGTTCCTCTCTCCCATGACTGTGTCAGGTCTTCTGAGTTGAGAATGATTCCTTCTTCTTATTTTATCTACTTCAGCAACATTTTCAAACTTACTGGTGTAAAACTGTTCACAATGTCATTCTGTTGCCTGCTTTATTAACACCCAAGGGGAATGGAACAAAATCCTGGTTTTCAGGTTAACTGTGGCTGCCTGGATGTAGGATCGCTATTAAAAAGTTTGCTGATTTTACTCATTTTTTCAAACAATGTTACTTTTGTTGATCCGTACTATTTCATTGATTTCTTCTACCTTTCCTGTCATTGCCACTGGTTTATTCTGTGGTTCTCTCTTTTCTAACTTCTGCCATGCATACTTGGCTCATCATTTTTATGCTTTCTTCACTTTAAACATATATCGATGAAGGCTACCTATTTTTCTCTAAGAATGGTTTTACCTGTAACCCACATGTTTAATATGTCATATTTTCATTATGTCTCACTCAAAATAATCCTTACTCTTCTTTATATATCCATGGGTTACTCTGAAATGCAGGCTGTGTGTGGGATCATGGTGGATGTGACCTTGTGTGTCTCCTCTGGAGTGGGCTGAGCAGATGTGTGGGGTCATGGGAGGAAGCTGCGAGAGGTGCAGTGAGCCTCTGTGCATCTGCCTACCTAGTGCCCCTTGCCCTCCATCTGCTAACTGACCCTGGCAGCGTTCCTCCTGAGAATAGACCCTGTGTGCATGCAGCCTCAGAGAGAACTGAGTGGCTGCTCCCTGGCCATGGTGTGGTCACACCTTGCTCAGGCCCTTCAGATGTCTCATGAGTCTGGATCTCCTGTGTGTGATATGAGGATTCATTTAGATGGATGTGCCAGACAGCCGGCCACTCATTCTATGCTGAGACTCAAGGCTCCCTGAGTCTTCATCTATACCAATGGCTACACTGACTCTTCTCTCCCTGGGCCTGTTGATGACCCCAAGTCCTGCCAACGTGTTCCCCTTTATGCCTGGGAGCCGAGTCAGGGGCTGACTGCCAGAAGAGCCCTAGCTGAAACCTACAACTCACAGGAGCTGATTTAAAAGGTTCCTAAGTGAATCCTCACTGCTGTTGAGTCGAATTCTGACTCATAGTGACCCCTTCTTGGGTTTCTGAGGCAGTATCTCTACGGAAGTGGACTGCCCAGTCTTCCTTTTGAGGAGTGGCTCTGGTGGCGTAGTGCTAACCAGAAGACTGGCAGCTCAAACCCAACAGCCACTCCTCGGAAGGAAGACTGGACAATCTACTTCCATAGTGATGTTGTTGTTGTTGTTAAGTGCCGTCGAGTTGTTTCCGACTCATAGCGACCCCATGCACAGCAGAATGAAACACTGCCCGATCCCGCGCCAGCCCCACAATCCCTGCTTT
>NW_006921806.1:4500208-4524575 GCF_000298275.1 Orycteropus afer afer | reverse complement strand
CCTGAGTTGTCTCTCCTCACCTGTAACCCTGGGGCTGACTGCTCTTCTGTCCGGGTTCCTGGCTTTTTAGTGGTATCACCTTGGAAATCCAAGGAGTAGCAGCTATGAGTTGGATCCGACTTGACGGCAGTGAATTTGGCTTGTTTTGGTAAGTGAATCCTGGGTGGTACAAACTACTAACACAGTTTGCTGCTAACTGAAAGTTGGCGGTTCAAGTCCACCCAGAGATATATTAGAAGAAAGTCCTGTCGATTATTTCTGAAAAACTAGCCGATGAAAACCCTGTGGAGAACAGCTATGCTCTGACACACAGGGGTCACTCTAAGTTATGAGTCAGCTCCACAGCAGCTGGATTTTTATGAGTGAACAGGGGCTGGGGTGGGGCCTGGTCGTAGACTAACTGAAGTGTCGACAGTTACTACATTAGGTTTCCCCGTTAAGGATTAAGGCCAAACCCCCTGCCACTGAGTTGATTCCGACTCACAGCGAACCTATAGGGTAGAGTAGAACTACTCCACAGGTTTCTAGAGCTGTAAATCTTTACCAAAGCAGATTGCCTCATCTTTCTCCCATGGAGTTGCTGGTAGATTCCAAAAAACCACCTTTTGGCGGTACCTTTTCTATGGCTCCAAATGTTGTGACTGCCAGATTCATGTGCCCAACAGTTGAAATCATTCAAGAGGCACTCAGAAACACAGACAAAGATGACAACACAAAGTCTGCATGTGGCAGGGTGGTGAGTGGGTGGAATGTACCCCAGTCTAATAGGGAGGGCTGGAGGAGATGGGCCCAATGCTCCTGGGAGAGGCCCAAGGTCTGTGTTTGCCACACCCATCAGATCCTCTTCCTTGGGGTGAGGGACTGGGACATCACCCTGATACGTGTAACGTGTCCCACAGATCAGTTGTGTATACAGGCAACAAGGGCTCCATCTAAGGGCTGATACTCTGCAGGGGTGACACAGGTCCCTGTGCTCCATAACTTCCATGTCCAGAAGCAACACTAGGCAAAGGAATGTGTGTCAAAAGGCTGAGAAAAAGGGCCATTATGAATACCAGATAGGACATGATCAACAAATAAGTAGACCAACCAACCAAGCACTATGGCAAGGCTGGCTGGCTTAAGTACACAGGAAGAGATGTGGACAGCAGGGTGGGAGCCCGACAGAACAGAGGGTTGGGAGGGGGCTGGGTTAGACTACTGTCTGGCTGGTTTGTTGTCATGGCTCTGACCGGATGGATGTGACCATGAGCCTGTCAGGGTAGCCTGGGTTTCCCCAGTGAGGGGGCAACATGCACAAAGAGTACCCTAACCTTCCTGGCTGCCTCATCACCATCCAGCAGCTATTCAGAAACTAAGCCAGCAGTGTCTTTGGACACTATGACTTAGAAAGTGACACACACATGGGTAGCTTTTAATGTGTGGATCAGGACAAAAATCCTTCCTCACAATGGGAGAAGATGCATGGTGCCAGTATCACTCCTGAGAATGCCAACAGTCTTCCCCTGCCAGTCAGCAGTCCACACACCACTGCCCAAATACCCAACACATCACTTGGTGTGGGGAGCAAGATGTCCACCTCAAACATCTTATTTCTCATTCTAATTAATCAACTACCTAGAGGGGATGCCCCAGAGACCCCACTAGTTGGCAGAAAGGGGGTTAAGGGTCAGCAAATGCCCAGCTTGGTTCTAAATGCCCAACGTTCAAGTCAGGAAAGCTAACTGCTATCATTATGTGGCCAAAGGCCAACAACTCTAGCCAGGTCTGCTTCTGAAGCCCAAGTTATGTTGATGGAAAGAACTGCTCCATGATAGCATTAATGCTGGATCCCAATACCTAAACTTTCAGTCCAGCTTCCCTCAGCACAAAGACCCAACACCCCGACCATCACTCTTAACATGGCAAGGGTGCTGGAAGGAAGCCAGGGGATCTAAACCAATGTTCTGGGACACCTGAATTGGTGGCAACAGCAATGATGCTGGCAGCAGCCACTGTGATGCTGGTAGAAACATTATCTTCCTTCATTCAGAGTTGGTCTGCACACCTAAGTGAGGTCCTTGCTGGCTGTGGAGCTGCAATGAGCCCTCAGAGTACTGGGCCTCACTTGCCCTATTCCAAGACCCTCAAAGAGTCTCTCATAGCTCTCTGGGAACCATGGTCCTGGTCTGTCATCATCTGCTTCAGAGACTGATAACTCTAGTGCTGAGGCTGCAGGGAGGCTAAGGGTAGACAACAGAAAAGGTGTGCCACCTCAGGGTCCCACCGCAGCAATTCTCCTCAGAATGCAGCCACTAGCCCTACTTCTGAAGGAGCTGGCCACACACACCCACCCTCTACTCCCGATGACACCTGTAGGTGGATGATGGGTCTCTATAAGGTCACCTGCCACCTTGTGGTTTGTGGGAGCAACTGAAGACTTAATTCCCAGAGGTGCTGCCCCTGCCTGACCCCTAGGGGCTCCAGCTTATATTGCTCCCTGGTATCTCATCACCCCAGCTGGTGCCCTCAAATCACTCGATCAAAGGAATAGGAAAGTAAATCAAATCCATGGTGGTGGTGGTGGCTCTTGTTGAATTATAAAACACAACTTCAGAAGAACAGTGTCCCATCCTGAGATGTCCTGTGAGCAGTGGGTGGGTCTGCAGCACCCAGAGCACTAGGGACCTTAGTGGCCTCATGCTAATGGACTCCCTGGGCTTTCCTCCAATGATGAGGGCAGCTTCTTCTCAAACCCAGTTGTCTTCTGGGGAGGAACTCCTGTTCACTGTGGCAAGAGCATGCATCACACAATTGTCCAACTTTCTGGGAAGCCCACTCCCATGGGCAGCAGGGAGGTGACTAGGCACTGGTGGCAGAGGGCAGGATGCTGATGTGCCGGCTGGCCAAGCAGAGATGTAGTGGGCGGCTTACCGTGCTGATGTGTTCTTTAAAAGAACTGGTGCAATGATGGATGCCGATCCTTGGACGGACAGACAAGAAACGTTCAAACCCCTTGTCTCTTCATAGCCCCAAAACCATCCTCTGGAAAACAGAAGCCCACATGCTCCCTGTCAGTTTAGTTTGTTTTCACATAGCATTAAGAAGAATCTGGATTTACACACATACACATGACTCGACCCTAAGAAAACGTAACTGCTTCTCTTAAGGAAACCTTATTGGTGATTGTTAGAAGTAGCGACGCTCTTGTGAAAATTTTAAAAGAAAACCATAAAATTCAATCTGAAGTGATGAGAGGCTGAGTTTTTTCTCACTAATCCAGGGAGAAACTGAGAAGGGACAGCAGAAAAAAGTCCAAAAGGAACCTGATGGGAATGACATGTCCCACCTGAAGGGCCACACAGCTCCAATAGTATCTCTGCCAGACAACAGACTCTTCTACAGAATTCATCTACTATATTCAGATTTCAAAGCCAACCATTTGGAACTTCCTGCACGGATGTTGCTGAGGGGCAGCCTGGCCCTGGGGATCCTGTGACAGTGGAGCTTAGGTGGCCACTGGTGTTTGGGCTGACAAGGCCACATTTCTGCTATATTCAAATGCATTTAAAAAGATGGGAAAAAGCAGACTGCTCTCAATCAGGTATTTTTAAAGCAGCCTCAAACTCCTATCTATAGGTTGTGAAGGTGAAAGAAGGTTCATGCTGAGAATTGAGAGCAGGGCTGGCCGGCTGGCAGCCCCACAGTACACTCTTACAGGGTGGTCAGCAGCGCTCGTGAAGATGCCAAGGACATGAGACCCTAGAATGCTATGTCATGAAGCCAATGTGTAATGTTAGTAGACACTTGCAAACTTGCAGGAAGTGGCTTTGGGCCACTGAGGAACTCAGCACACCTGTCCTGCTACTGCTATGTTACCTGTAGTACTCGTGCTTGTCCTGGGAATACAGAAGTTGGTCAAGGCAGGGACGTTCATCAATCTTCTCCTCCCAGGTCCCTTCTTTCCATCCCTCTGCATAACTTTGCAGGACGTAGACTTGGTCAATGAAGGGCCCACCAGACTCTGAAACAGAGACCAGGAAATGCTCGACAGTGCAAGTGGAGTCAAACCATATATTTATGGCATGTTGCAGACTGGCACTGGTATAAATGTAACTTTCAGTAATTCACTTTACCCCACCTTACTCCAAACAATTGCATAAAAAGGACAGAGTAAATGCTACTATAGCACAGGGTCCCCAAAGAGGGTCGGTGGGGATCCATGGGGAGCAGAGCTGGTTGAATTCTCCAGCCTCCTCCTTGAGCTGCTCCCAAATACCCTGCCTGCTCTCATGGACTCCTTCTCTCCCTGAGCCTGTCCCCAGTCCCGTTCTCTCTGGTATTGCTGGCACAGCCCAGAACTCAGGCTCTCCACAGGCCCTGCAGACTGTCTTCACCCTCCTCTGTAGCTTCATGTTCACTGTGGGGCACACAGAGCGCTCCCTCGTCAGGCCCTGGCCAGGACTTGCTGTTACCTCCCTGTGACACCTCCTCCTTCCTATGATACCATTTGGGTCACACCTTCTCAGGGGATCTTCCCTGAGATTACCACCCAGCTCAAACACTCATTTTCAAGTGCTTGCAAGTGCAATTAGAAGGTAAGTCTACATACAAGAGCATGCTATACATGCTCCAGGTTCTGTTTCCTCACTATGAATGATGCCCCTTCAATCAGTCCTTACAGAGGTCACCTGATGTACTCTGATAAATAAAACAATTTCAAAGTGACAAGATCTAAGGGGCAAAGAGAAAGGAAAAATGAAGACGTACAAGGCATCTCCTCAATAGAAGCAAAGCTTGCTAAGCTCTTCAAGTTGCTGCACTATAGAACTCAATAAATATCAAAGTAGCAGCTTACTTAGAAACTTTGACTCATTCTTTTCATTGGTTGCCCCACCTGTGTCAGAGTATGCTTATGCTCCATAGGGTTTTCAATGGCTGATTTTTTAGAAGCAGACTGCCAGGCCCTTCTTCCGTGGCATATCTAGATGGATTTGAACCTCCAACCTTTCAGTTAGCAGGCAAGTGCTTAACCTTTTGCATTACCCAGGGACTACCTACTTTCCAAGCTGCCACATGTTTTAGAGATGAGGGTATATAGCTCATAAACTGTTGCTGGGATAGGTACAGCTTTTTTTTTTTTTTTTTTTTAAATGTCTTCCAAATAAAGCAATAGTAAACTCCAAATATCTTTATTCTGAGGAAATCTTCAACTCCTCTCCTTTAAAAAAAATCAAAATGGAAAGATTAAATAGGATTAAATTAAATAATATGTATCTTTACAAATGTCTTCACCAGCACCATAGGAAGATATCATACAGTCAACTACAACAACATATCCTATGTTAGGAATGTTCCTTCGGGAAAACCTGCCTTTCTGCCTGGGGAGCCAGGTGCTGTCCGAAAAAGGCCCACCAGGTAGCTGATGCATTTTTATCACTTTGTCATAGTTATAATTGCTACTTATCTGGCTGCCGTGTGTTTCAGAGATAAGGCATATAGCTCAAACTTCAGATCTATTTCCCTAGAATCGTTATGCAGAGATCTGTCAGGGGAAGGAATAGAAGCAGCACCTAAGCAAAGCAGGCACTGCAGTATGCCTGAGGGGAGAGTGTGGCCACGGGATGGGCACCAATGAAGCTCAACTTGGACAGTCAGGGATGCATACCTGGCCTGATGTCCACCCCAGCACAGAATGATTGCTGGCCCCAAGCTTCACCATGACCCTTACCTGCAATGAACTGTTCATACTCGATGACAGGGATGTTTTTATTGAGACTTGGAAGATCAAAAAACTCAGACCATGGGATTCGGACTTGATGGATGTCGGGACTCTGCCAGTGGTAGAGGCGGCCCCACGGGGGCAGGACGAGGACCCACTCCTCAGTCTTCAGCAGAGTCTTCAGCAGGGAGGCAATGCGGATATACACATCCCTTCGGAGGTTGAAACCTTCTGGGGGATTGACATCATACAGAAGGTACCTGTGTGGGGAGGGAGGATGACAGTTCTTCAGTGGGGAGGTCTTAATGTAGAAAAACCAGGACATGCTCACGATTCACAGCCTGTCACTTGTACTTCAGATGCTTCTGGCAGCTTCTAATTTCTGAAGTGGAAACAGCTGCCCACCCATTCCCACATAAGTCGCAGTAGTAGACATCTGAGCATCCATTTAACAATTTGCAATAATTAGAAACTAAGACCAACTGAACCTCAGTAGACTACAAGGACAGAACCATCACTACCCTAATGGTTACCAAACTTTCTGGGCCAAAGACTTCTTTTATGCTCTTAATTACTGAGACCCCACAAGGCTTTTTGTTTATGTGGGTTACATCTATTGATAGATCCCGTAGTAGAAATGAAAACTGGAGTTTTGTACTGGTTACCTAGTGCCGCTCTGACAAGAAATATACCACAAATGGGATGGCCTTAACAAACAGGAGCTTATTCTTACAATTTGGAGGCTTTAAGACCAAGTTCAAAGTGCCAGGCTCTAGGGGCTGGGTGAAAGCCCCTCAACCTTGGGGTCCAGTTTTGCCTCTTGCTCCCGGTCCACTGGAGCTACAGGCATTTCTTCACTCAGACAGCTAGCTGCTGGCTGCTGAGGCTGAGAAGCCCCAAGGTTGACAAGTAAAAAGGCACAGTCCCGATGTTACCAAACCACATGGCAGGCCATTAACTTAAGTCCATTGTAAGTCCCAGGGTCGGCAGAGCATGGCAGGCTGCTGAGCAACGACAGGGCTACATGCAGGGTCCAAGTGTGCCATAGGCTAGAGACCATTCCCAAGGCTTCTCCTTAAATATAGGAAGCAGACCATATACCCAAAGGCAGCTACTCAGCTGCTCACAGTAGATTCCACCATGGAGTTGATTACCAGTCTCATCATGAGAAATACTACATCCAGTTGCCCAGGCACTCAACCAGGCCTAGCCAAGTTGACACACAAACATAACCATCACAAGTTTTTTAAAAATATTTTGTTCACTTAAAAAACAACAATAAAAGCATCACATGTTGACATAAATAATACTGTCATGAGAAATAACTGTATTTTTTGAGATAACCAGAAGAGTAGCAGTGTTTTTCATTTTGCAAATCTCTTTTAGGTCTGGCCAAAGCTGGATTCTCATGTCTGCTTCTGTACTCAATCTGCTATCATATCACAAGTTATCTAGAAAACTCCACAGTACACTCTTGAGAGAATGAGAGTGAAAACGCAAATAATATCCTAGTGTTATTATGAACTTGGAAGAAAAGCCTGATGTTCTGCTTTGGAAAAATCAGCCGAAAACCTTACGTTCAGACACACATGGGGCACCACGAATCAACTCCATGACAACTGGTACTAGTTTTATTAGAAAAATAGGTCTGAAGGAACCTCTATAAAATACTCAATCAGGAGTCCTTCAACTTCTATTAAAAGTTGTTATTAATGTTACTGCTGTCTTCTCTGTGTTTTTACCCCACAGACTTTCCTTATTACAGATGACAGCTATGTTGTAATCCCTGGTTTACCCTTCAAGTCTCCCAGGACTGGAACACCTACAGGAAGGGGCCTACCTATCATCCCTACATCCCAGCACTTGGAACAGGGTCTGCTTCGCGCCGCTGTTTCACAGCAGGCCCTTAATCATTAACTGCCAAATGGCAATAGTGGGTTCTTTTTATTTCCAAGACTTATTAACACAACATCCAATATCTGGAGGGAGATTGAACGATTCCTTACAAATAAATAAGGCTGGGGTCCCTCATGAACCAGCCCATTCGAACATCTGACTCTAAGTTTCTACAAAACCCACGTCAAAGGTCTCAACGGGGGTCCCCCGGTCAAGCCTCTTAAGGCTGAGCCGGAGCAAATGACGGTCACCCCTCCTGCTGGGCTCCGGGAGAGGGCGTTCACCGGAGGGCAGAGGAAGATCCTCGCTCGCAACTGTAGGTGATCGTCCCGGGACCGGCGCGGGAAACAGAGGTCGCGGACGTCTACTACGTCCCTCACAATCTTGACCACCGCCCTCTCACTCCTTCGGTTCCCTACACCCTCTCTCCTGATCCCCGCCCACCGGCCCGGCCCAGCCCCTACTGTTGAACCGGCGCGAGAGGCACATTTACCGTCTGCGAGACGCCGCCCCCGACAGGATGTCGGCCGCCGACTGGCCAGGCCAGAACTCGTCGCCAGAGGCCGAGGCGTGTGGGTAGGATGCTGCCCAGAAGAGCAGGCAGACGACGCCGAGCGCCGCCATGGCCCGGGGCGGCCACGCATGTCCGGCAGCCGCGCCCCGCCCCGGAAACGCGCGCCCGCCCGAGGAAAGCCCCTACAAGCCCTTACAAGCCGGCAACCCTTACAAGCCCGCCCCACCCCCGGAAGCATGCGCCAGCCCCTCCCTTCGGTAAGCGTCCCTGTAGCCATGGTAACGACGGAAGACCCGCCTCTCGCGTGCGTCATTCTGGGGGACTTGGTGTCCAACGCATATCCGGACCGGAAGGCGGGGATGGGCGGAGTGGTGTTCGGGTGGAGGTGGAGTAGATGGCTCAGGCTTCGAGGGGCAGTCATCCCATTCTTTGAGGCCCAAGAGTAGTTCTGGGGTTTTCTGGGAACACCTCAGCAGTGCGTCGCGGCACGGTGACCGTCGCACTAGGGGTCAGTGTCCTTTACTTCGAAATGACAATATGACGTTTGGGACTGCCTTGTGCATCCTTGGTTCAGGGAAAGATCCCTGGTCACTCTTTGTGTTTATTATCCAGGAGATAAGTCGGCACAGGGAGAGTGGTCAGTGCAAAAAGAACGTGCGGGCCCATTACCCAAAAATTATTATGAACATCGAGGTTGTGACAGCAGAGCATTAAACCGAGCCTTGGCCTTATAAGCGCAGCTCATGCTACTCCTTGGAAGGAAGGGTGGGCAGTTTACTTCCGTAGTGATACTGCCTGGGAAACCCAAGGAGGGGTCGCTATGAGTTGCATCCAACTCCATGGCAGTGAGTTTTTTTTTTTTTTTTTAATGCCTCTACATGGAAGGTCCATGAAGCCAATCCTGCAAGAAAAAGATGTTATGAGTTGGATCTACTCATCTGGAGTTCAAAGAAGGGGGGGGGGGACTACTTTTGCAGAGGAGTGAATTCTGACTCATGGAACTCCATGTGTTACAGAGTAGAGCTGCTCCCTGTATTTTCAAGGCTGTGACCTTCTGGAAACAAATCTCCATGCCTTTATTCCTTAGCACTGCTGGGTGGGTTTGAATGGCCAGCATAACTCACTGCAGTGAAGTCGGCCCCAGCTCATAGCGACCCCTCCTTGGGTTTCCAAGGTGGCATCACTCCGGAAGTAGATTACCCAATCTTCCTTCGGAGGAGTGGCTGGTAGGTTTGAACCACCAGCCTTATGGTTAGTAGTTAAATGCCTTAGGCACTATACCACCAGAGTCACTTAGTAAAACAAACCAACCAAACTCACTGCTGTGGAGTTGATTGGACTCATAGCCATCCCTTCTTGGTTTTTGGAGGTGGTATTTCTCTACTGAGAATAGATTGCCCAATCTGCCTTCCCATGAGTGGCTGGTGGGTTTGAACCACAAGCCTTAAGGTCAAATACCTTAGGCACTATGCCACCAGAGCTTCCTATCACTTAGTAGTGGAGCACAAACCATGCACCAAGGGACCTCAAAGCAGAGGAGAGAGTTCTAGATAAAATGGAGGAGGCTTGTTGATTTGCGGTTGAGCATTTAGACACTAGTTGAATCCCTCTGGGGTCTCATGATCTAGAGAATAAGGAGGGGGTAGGATTGAAGGTGGCCAAGTTACCTAGGGGTGTAGGTAAGAGGTTTTGGGAGGAGAGGCGGCATGAGCTGGCTGGAGAAATGAGATAAAGCTGTTGAGCAGTGGGGAGGATCTAGCTCTAGGCTTTTGGTGGAGTAGGAGAGCGGAGGGACAAAGTATGTTTGCTTATCTGCAGGGGATCATTTGTAATGATTCATCCAAGCTTCTAAACTCCAGGTAGAGATGGGGGGTGGCTGGGGGAATAATGGAGCTCTGGTAGCCTAGTGCCTAAGGCATTTGACTGCTAACCAGAAGGCTGGTAGTTCAAAAACACCAGCCACTCCTTAGAAAGAAGACTGGATAATCTACTTCTGTAGAGATACTGCTTTGGAAACCCAAGGAGGGGTCACTATGAGTTGGAAACGACTCAATGACTGACTTTGGTTTGGTTTTTGTACAGCTGAACAGCAGTGACAGTGGGGAGTGTTTGAGCAGCAATTCCAGAACTCCAGGGCCAGCATGGCAACTGCACACAAAACTGTTGCACTCCTGATACTTCTCACCCCATGGGTCTACTAGATTATGTGGCCATTCTCCAGGGTGCCTGATGGACAGACATGTCCTGCTGTGGGGCCTGGAAACGCCACATTCGTGTCACCTGGGACATGGGCTGGAACAGTATTTCTAGAAGTGGAACATGGTGCCTTCAGAACTGAAAAGCCTTACTGGGTGCCGGACTGCTTTCTTTTTTACAGCAGTGTGTCTTTTACTTCAGAGCAGATGTTTCAACACATTTTGACGAATGGACCCTAAAACCTCACCAAAGTTCAGGTCCCCGTGTCTTCACAGGGTTTGTCTCCTGCCCTCAGGGGCACATGTGTTTTAAGAGACTCCAGCACACTCGGACCTCTCTTGCCCTGCCCTGTCAGCAGGGCTCATGTTTTATGTGTAACATTTCTGAGAATTCAGTTTCCTTGAGAAAGTGCTCAGACTTGAATTCACCCTGTGATGATGCCACCACAAGAGGGCAGGGGAGCCCTTCTCTGGAAGCTTGCCTCCCCTTTCTGGAGGGAATGGGAGAACTGGGGCAGTCAGTGGCCTTTGACAAGTATAGAACAAGAGAGAAAGAGCCCCCACACTGGGGAGTGGCAGCTACAGCCCACACCCTGAGCCACCAGTCAGCAGTCTGTTTGGCAAGAGCTCAGGATTTTCAAAAGCTGAGAGGGGACAGGGACAGGTGGCATGTGGGGAGTTGCAGCAGGTGAACCCAAGGGGGGAAGAGAGGAAGGCTATTGGGGTAGGGAGCATGGGGTGTCAGCTGCTGGGCTGTTAACCTTATGCGTGCTGACCACTTGCTCTTTCTGTGGGTCCTGCAGGCTCCTGGGGCCACCAAGGTCCTGCTATGCTGATTCTGTGGGTCCAGGAGGCACTGTCTCTATCTTCATCCTCACCCACACATTCTAGAATACCAGACAAGCTCATCTGGAGGTGTGTGAGTGTCCTGTGGCTGCTGTAACAAAGCTCCACAAACTAGTTTTAACAACAGAAATGTATTCTCTCTCAGTTCTGGAGGCCATAAGTCACAAGTCCAAAAGGAAAGTGTCAGCAGTGCTCCCTCTGGAGGGTGTGGGGGAGCCAGGGACCCTACCAGGTGAGGACAGAGCCAGCAATAGGGGACGCTCTTCAATGATAGTCCCTGAAAGCTGAGGGACCTCGAGGGGCATGCCAGCTGTTATCCTTGAGAAATGATAGAACCCATGTTTCCAACTTTGGGGCTCCTGAGAAGTGGGGGCAAGATGGGGCCTCACATCCTGTTGGTTTCAGGGGTATCTACATCCAAGTCACAGGAGACTGGTGTCACCTCCCAAGTGACAAGGGGAAGCAGGCACACTTCACTGATTCTGGCATCAATATTCCCCTTCTTACTCCACGGCACATAACAACAACAAATAAAAGTGGATACATCCTTCAAGCCCAGGGCCTTTCAGACACTGTGGAGAGCAACCTACTTCCTGGAGCATGCAGGCACAGGTTTACAGATCAGTAAATTAACCCTGCAAAGGAAGGGACTTCACACTGATACCATGGTGCTTTGCCATCTGGTGGCCAGTCATTTGTCAATGTGGAGAGTTTGCTTGCTTGCTGCGCTGGCCACGGCCATGCTCTGGAGAACATAGGCTGGAGAGGGACTCCCCTGGGAAAGTGAACACACACATAACACATCCCTAAATGACACTATGTATGCCCTGCTTTTCTGTTTGTAAAGCGAGATTCCTGGACCCATGTCCTAGAAGTTTCTGAATTTAACATGGAATTCCATCCCCTTGCTCATCTCCATTCCCCAGAATATAATCCCAGCATTGTCCCCGGAAATATCAAGGGGAGGGAGATAGATGCTTCATGAGTCTCAGAGTTTAGCAAAGAAAGGGGCTCTGGTTTGCCAAGTCCTTGGCCATGGACCACACTTCAGAAAGACTTCTTAATAGGACTAACTGTGGGCTGCCCGTGGGACCTGCCCTTCTGGGACTGCTCTGCCTGCTCTGTGGCCTGGAGAGGTGCCCACAGGTGCAGGGCCACCAAGTAACCAAATGTGTAGGTATCTGTGGTTTCTGGCATAATCTGAAGCAATCACCAGGTCAGCACCTGCTTGGCCCACTGGGTGTCCTACAGCCCACCAAAGCCTGCCCCTCTAAGCACTGGCTCACTACGACCCTCAGGAGAGCCAGTCCCAGAGACCCCTGGTCTCCTGGAGCTACAGTGAGAGCTTGACACTGTGGAAGCAGAGCTAGCCCCTCTTCCCACACCCAGGCATCTCCCCAGGGTGAGTTCATCTTATTGCTCATCCCAGGTCCATGGGCATCTGACCCTGATCCACCACCCTACAGCCAAACATGTGGGAAGCTACCAAGCTCCAAGCATCAGCAGGGGTATGGGTTATATGGGTGAGAGGCTAGGGGAGACCATTTTCCACTGGTAGGTGCTAAGGACATGAGGGTGGGGGCTCTGGCTGGGAACCCCACCCTGCCCCATGGAGCCCCAATAAGACCTCTGCCTCTCTTTGGATGTCAGCTCCTCTCCCCCTGGGCAAGATCCAATAGGAGGCAAGAGTAGGGGTATGAAGCTGTAGCAGCTCAACCCCTTTGTAGTTAGCTGCTTCATAGAGACCCAAGCGAGGAAGCCACTCCATTGATGAATAAAGTGGACCACTCAAACGCAGGTGACTCAAAAAGTTGTGTGTAAATTTCCTGGGCTGCCAGCAAAGAAGTATGGCTAGGTCTTGGCTGCCCCATTTCTGCCCTGGATCCTCTGGCCTTTGCTGTTTCTGGAGAGCCAGAGTCCTGGGGGCAGGATCTGGCTTGGAGAAGGGCTGTGTAGAGCAGTGTGGTGCAGGCAGGGGGGCAGGACAGAGCCAGTCCAGTCAGTGGGGTTGTGTCCTGAGCCAGAGAGTGTGGGAATGCTTCCCACGGACCATCTGTAGCCCTAACTCGCACAAATGTCAGAGTGCGTGTTTGGGTCTTCAAACAGTCTGCTGTTCATGTTCGTAGGATTATCTCCAGGACTCATGGTCACCCTTTCAGCTGATTTTGTCCACAGAAACATGGGAGGGGGGGTTGGGTTTCCGCTTGAGAATGATACAGACAAGAGTGAGTTTTGCTGATTTGCAAGGAGGCACTGCTATAGATCAAACTGTGTCCCCCAAAATATGTGTTGGAACCCTAATGCCTATGCCTGTGGATGTGATCCCATTTGGGAATAGGATTTTCTTTGTTAGGTTAATAAAGTCATATTAGTGTGGGGTGTATCTTAAGTGAATCACTTGTGAGATATAAAAAGAGCAGATTAGACACTGAAAGAAACAAGCACAAATGGGGGGAGATAGATTCCATGTGGAGATGCCCAAGGAACCAAGGAATGCCAGTGCTATGGTAGCTAGAGGTGAAAACTGTCTTACCCCAGAGAGGACAGAGAGCTTTCCTCTAGAGCCAGTGCTCTGCACGTGGAGTCTGGGCTTCCTGAACTGTGAGAAAATATACTTCTGTTCTTTAAAACCACCCACTGTGGTTCTTCTGTTACAGCAGCACTAAGAAACGAAGACAACACTGTGCATGGGTAGGTTTGCCCACGGGGATCCTTTTTATTGGGAAAGTCTGACATTCATATCTGAGGTCCCCAAAGGTGGCAGAGCCTATGTCTGTGTCCAGTGTTGTGCTGCTGAATTGCTCCTGCTGGTATTGTTTCTAACACTGAGGCCCTAACATTCACCCATATGTCCAACAGCAGAGAGCTGGATCCATCCTACGTGGGCTTCAAGAAGGAGGACATGCACATGTCTGGGGCCCATGAGCTCAGGTGGCCTGGAGTGTGTGGTTGCACACCTGTAAGTTGCTTAGGTAACTGTGAAAAACTGGGCAGAATTAATACTCATACATGACTGCTGGCTGCTTCTGGGACTTCAGTTGCCCCTTTCTCTTTTCCTTTTAAAATCTTTCAGTTTTAAAATCTTCTTCACAAGATCAGTGTGTGTGGTAGATGTCCATTGTTTGCTGTGCTTACCCCATCCACATTCTGGGGTGCTCCTGCCCCCCTTCCTGCCATCCTCACTGTGGCGTGAAACATATTCATGAACCACTGATGGGTCCAAGGGAAGCTCCCGGCCTGGCTGAGCCAAAATGGGAATGTAGATGGCCCAGTTCCCTGGATGGAGGAGAGTGGACTTGTGAGCTGGGGTGGAAGTGGGGTCGTGGTGGGTAGACAGCAGGTCTGTAGAGAGAGGAGGGGGTGAGGGAAGCAGATATAAAGACAGGACAGACATGAAGTGTTGAGGAGGCTCTTCCCAGTCCCTCCTGCAGTGTTCGGACCCAATGGTCATCCAGACCTGAGTCACCAGCACACTTACCCTGGGCCAGTGCCCTCCTCAGAGCCTCATAATGACCTGTCCTTAGGCCTAAGTGGTGCTGACTTTATCTCATCCAGAGCAAGACAGCTAATGTCATTCATGTGTAAGTTTTACACATTCCATAAGGAAGTATCAGAGGTTCTGGTGACATTTATTACTCATTCATTCATTCTAGAAATGCACTGAGGGCCTCTGTCCTGCCTGCCTCGGGTCCTGGGACACAGAGGTGAACAGTGCTGCTCTTGAGAGCAGATTGAGTTAGACAAAAACTACGGAATAATCACTGGGCATGGTGGGGCCCTGGGAGCACAGGGGAAAGAGGCCACTCACCTGCCATAGAGGTGAGGAGATGGGGCTAAGTTGCCACCTGCAGAAGTGAGCAGGTGAGGAGCTCTCCAGGTGGCACAAACTAGAGGCTCAAAGCAACAGGAACTTATTGTTTTGAGTTTTGAGGGCAGAAGTCTGAAATCCATGGCCACATCCCTTCTGAAAGCTCTAGGGGAGGACCCTTCCTTGTCTCTCCAACTTCTGGTAGCCCTGCATGTTTTTTGGCTTCTGGCAGCATTACTCCAATCTCTGCCTCTGTTGTCATATGGCATCTTTCCTCTGGATCTGTTTCTCTGGCTCCCTTTCCTTTTTACAAGGATACCAGCAACATTTGATTAGGGCCCATACTACTCTCATAGGACCTCGTGTTAAAACTTAAGTAATTACATCTCAAAGACCCTATTTCCAAATGAGGTCACAGATACCAGCGTTTTGGACTTGAATACATCTTTCAAGAGAACACAAATTAACCCATAACAGGGCAGTTATGTCCATAAGTGTTCTTGGCCTATCACATTATTTGTGAGGGTATGAGAGTGTATGTGTGTGTGTGAGAGAGAGAGAGAGTGTGTATGTGTGCATTATCCTTGGCATTGATTTTTCAGGCTTTTGCTTAGACACATATGATAAATTGTGATGCTTTTGTTTTTTCTTTTTGTGCCTGGAAACAACAGTAATTCTAAATAACAGCTTACCCGTATCATGCACTTAGTATGCAGCAGCCATGATTCTATGGATGTTATATATGAGTTAAATGTTTTATCTTCAAAGCAGCCCTGTGAATTAGGTACTATTTTCATCTCCATTTTCCAGACAAGGAAACTGAAACACAGAGCGGTTACGTAAAATACCCAAGGTCATCTGCTGGTAAGAGACATAGGTAGGATTTGAACTCAGCAGAATCTCCAGGACTCATGCACCTAAATGCAGGATCATGCTTTTCTCTTGCAGTGATAATACCGATTGTTTAAGGGTGGTTGAAGCTCACACATTAAACTATCTGACCTGGTGCCTTTTCTAAGGACAAACCTTTGACTGTCTTTTTTCCTATTTCCCCCCTTAGACTAATCAGGCTTTATATTTCTACTCGAGTCATACATTTAATCTGGATTTAAAAATTTATTTTTATGAACTAGAACATGGTAGTTTCATAATTTAAAAAATATCCCCCATTTATTTTCCCCTATCCCCCTTTCTTCTGGACATAGAGTATTGTGTCCTGGGTATCAGCCCCTGTCATACGAAGCCTTCTGGATG
This sequence comes from Orycteropus afer afer, assembly GCF_000298275.1. NCBI lineage: Eukaryota > Metazoa > Chordata > Mammalia > Tubulidentata > Orycteropodidae > Orycteropus > Orycteropus afer. Next base: position 4,508,361 of record NW_006921806.1, on the reverse strand, counting down.
AAGGCTGGGTATAGGGAGTGGGGTGATTGACTGTGAAAGGCAGGCAGAGGTTGTATATTGTGGGTGCTCTCAGATGAATGTACACATTTTCCTCTCAGCAAAACTTACAAGGAGAACCACTATACAACTACTCAGTTGCTTCCATTCTTGGCCTTTATCTAAGTTACGCAGTGGTGCAAATGATTATGTCCTCAGCTAGTAGACAAAAGGTTGGCAGATGGAATCTACTCAAAGGCCCCTCAGGAGACAGGCATCATGAGCTGCTTCTGAAAAGTCCCAGCCCTGAAAACCTGACCAAGTTGTTCTGCACAAATGATGTCGCCATGACTCAGAATCTACTCGACAGAACTAACAACTTACAATATGGTCTTCATACATTTAATAGAGAATAGGTCTGATGGCACAGAGAAAAGAATTATCAACATGAAGTTGCTGAAAAAATTTTGACAAGATATGACAGAATATATATTTCTAAGAATAACTCATCTAAAATTACTTGAAATATCCCCTCTCACCATTTTGTTAATTGATGGAAATGTGTCTAGAAAGGTACTTATCCTTACAGAAATACAATAAAGTTAACGTCTACAGATAACACGTCAAGATTTGAGAGACCTCTCATTAAGTGAGTGACATCAACATGCTGCAAAACCATAATTACAATGTCTCAAAAGATATAAGAAAAAAGAATGGACAGGAGGTAAGCTGTGGTTGGAAGGTGTGCCTGCAGATAGGTGCAGATTTTTGCAATCTCCTTAGGAGAGAGAATGTGCCTGACACAGCCAAGAGCTATGGATGCGGGAGTCCAAGACGGGAGACGGGCTTGGGAGGCTCTTGGCAGAGCACCTTCTCCAAGTAACCTTCCTGACAAGATATTCACATCTAGGCAAATGTTTCCTAAAGGGATTTAGAATCAAAACTCCAAACAGCACCTAAGGGTGTGAAGTGCTGGGGAGATTTCATAGTCAAAATGTTATTTGTGTCAAATACGAAATAGTAAAATAAGTGAAAAAACAAAAAAACCTCACTGCCATTGAGTTGGACCTGACTCATAGCAACCTTTCCTAGGGTTTCTGAGGTGGTATCACTACAAAAGTAGATTGCCCAACTTTCCTTCTGAGGAGCAGCTGGCGGGTTTAAACTGCTAACCTTTTGGGCAGCAGTCAAATGCTGTAGGCACCACACTACCAGAGCTCCCAAAATAAGTAAAGCCAACTCACGTTGAAGTCTTGTCAGCCCAGCCTGGGCTAATGCTCACCTGCAGCCGCTTTTCTGAGCTCTACGAGCCCTTGGGTAGAGGTCCCTGGGTTGTACAAATTGTTTGTGCTCAGCTGCTAGCCTAAAGGTTGATAATTAGAACTCACTCACTAGCCTCATGGAAGAAAGGCCTGCTGATCTGCTTCTGTAGAGATGACAGCCAAGAAAAGCTTATGGAGCAGTTCTACTCTGTCACACATAAGGTCACCATGAGTCAGAACCAACACGACAGCAACATGTAAGAGCCCTTGGAGGTGGGTGCCTTCTCTCTCCATGTGTGGCTGGGCCCTGGGGTACACTACAACTGGTTGGGATAAAGAGAAGGGTGTTCTGGGTTTTATAGCCAAATATCCAGAGTAGGGAGAGATGATTGAGACCTGAAGCTCTCCCCATACGCAGTGGCTCTTAATGTCTTTGTCTCTTTGTCTGTTTCTGCCTGTCTCTCTCTGTCTCTTCCTTCTCCCTCTCTCTCACCCCCTTTCTATCTCAGTCTTCTCTCTGTTTCTCTCTCCAACTCTCTCTCTCCCTCCCCATTTTTCCCTATTTCTGTCTTTCTTTGCCTCTCTCTTTTTTCCCCTCTTCTCTCTTTTTGTGGTGGTTATGTTTGTGTGTCAACTTGGCTGGGCCTGGTTGAGTGGCTGGGCAGCTGGTGGTAGTTATTCCCCATGATGAGACTGGCAATCAACTCCATGGTGTGATCTACCACAAGCAGCTGAGTAGCTGCCTTTGGGATGTGGTCTGCTTCCTGTATATAAGGAGAAGCCTTGGGAATGGTTTCTAGTTTATGGCACACTTGGACCCTGCATGTAGCCGTGTCATTGTTCAGTAGCCTGCTATGCTCTGCTGACCTTGGGACTTACAATGGACTTAAGTTAATGGCCTGCTGTGTGGTTTGGTAACATCTGGACTGTGCCTTTTTACTTGTAAACCTTGGGCTTGTTAGCCTCAGCAGCCAGCACCTGTCTGAGTGAGGAAAAGCCTGTAGCTCCAGTGAGCTGGGAGCAGGAGGCAGAGCTGGACCCCATGGTTGAGGGGCTTTCACCCAGCCCCTAGGGCTTGGCACTTTGAACTTGGACTTAAAGCCTCCAAATTGTAAGTATAAACTCATGTTTGTTTAGGCCATCCCATTTGTGGTATATTCTTGTCAGAGCAGCACTAGGTAACCAGAACACTCTTTCTCTCTTTCTGAGTGTCTCTCTCCTTCTCTCTATCTTTCCCTATTTCTTTCTCTCTCTCTCTTCTTCTCACCCTCATCTCTCTCTGATTGTCTCTCTGAGTGTCTCTCTCTCTGAGTGTCTCTCTATGAGCATCTCTCTCACTGTGTATCTCTCTGACTCTCTATCTTTCCCTCTTTCTTTGTCTCTCTCTCTTTCCTCTCTCTCTGAGTGTCTCTGAATGTCTCTCTCTAATTCTCTCTCTTTTTCTCCCTATCTTTCCCTCTGTCTCTCGGTCTGTCTTTGTCTCTCTCTTCCTCTCATCTCTTACTGTCTCTCCATTTTCTTTCTCTTATCCCTCTGTCTGTCTCCTCCCCACCTCAGTGTCTTCCCACATCTCATCCCAGCCTCTCTCTGCACACAAGCCATCACTGCTTAGTGAGGCTGCCATGTAAGAAGACCACAAAATGCACATCTAGAAAGGAGAGCTAGACAGGGAGCAGAAAGGGTTGCCCAGGGATACCTGGGAGGAGTGAGGAGCTACTGGCAATAATTGGAGTCAGAGAATACTAGAATTAGATAGGACATTAGAAATTACCGGGTTTCACAGATGCAAATATACAGATACATGTATGACAATTAGGCACTTTTAGCTGAAGTTTGGGACTGGAACCAGGCTGGCTGACCCTGCTCCAGTGCTCTGCCATCCAAGTTCCTCTGTGGAGGAGAATTGAGCTGTCCCCCACACCGCCACTGCCTCAACCTCAGCTTGTGGGTGACCCCACTGCCCTTGGGGTGGGGCTATCCTGGGTCTGGGAGAGAGTTCCCACAGCTGCTGGTCTGTCCAGACCACTCGTGGCGTCTAAGAGCCTCTCTGGGTGAGCCCTACTGGGTGGAATGTTTGTGATCCTTCCGGATAACTTTCTACAAACCACAGCTTTCCATCTGCAGCTCAGGAAATTGGGAAAGCATGAGGACACTACTCTGCATGTCGGCCAGCACCAAGCCAGAGCACAGGGATTATTCATATTCTGGAGAGTCTCGGCTAAGGACATGTGCCCCCACCAACCCTCCAACCCTCTGACCTGCCCCTGGGACCCCTCAAGGCAGACTCTTTGTCTTCCCTCAGCCCTTCTTGCTCCCCTCACCCGGTCCAGCGTAAATGCCACAGTTTCTCATTACCATCCCTGCCAACCCCCTCTCCCTCCATGCTGGTGTCTGGGACCTCCTGCCCTGAGTGTACACTTCCCTCATCAAGCAGTTGGGTACCTGAAAAGCCCACATAAGCAAGGCATCTAATTTCACAGGAGAGATAAAGGGCACAGACCCTGAGTACTATCCCACAGACTGGTCCTCCATGCTTCCAGGGGCCTTGTCTACTACTTGTCCCAGAAGTGGCCAGTCACCTCTCAGCCAGCTGCACTCCCGCTTCCCGCCCCCACCCAGGACTCCTTGTCTGCCAAGATCCCTCTGGTCCTACCTCCTCTGACCATTCCCTCTCTATCCATTTCTCTTCTCCACTGCTTAAGCATCCCCTATGACTTCTCATCCCACAAACAAAACAAAACAAGCCGGACAACTTTAAGTGTCCCTGACCTACAGCATCCCCTGCCCTCCAGAGCTCCACTTCCTAAGAGTACAGTCACCACTGCAGCCCCTACTCTCTCTAAATCCCATCCCCTGCTTGAGTCATCCTGTCCCTCCCCCAATCATCACTCTAAAGCTCTGGACAAGGTCAATGGCCACGTCTGCACTGCCAAATATGGGCACTTAGTGCTGTACCCACCCAATCTCTTATGTTTCCTGTGCAGCCACTTCCTTTTGTTTTCTTTTTGGGGGAAGATCTCTTGGAGTCCCTGGGTAGGAGCTTTGGTGGTGTGGTGCCTAAGGCATTTGACTGCTAACCAGAAGGCTGGCAGTTCAAACCCACGAGTCACTCCTCAGAAGGAAGATTGGGCAATATACTTCCTTAGTGATACTGCCTCGGAAACCCAAGGAGAGGTCTCTATGAGTTGGATCTGACTCGATGGCAGTGAGTTTGGTTTGGCTTTCTTGGATATTGCAAGGGAGCTCTGGTGACATACTGCCTAAGGTATTTGACTGCTAACCAGAAGGCTAGTGGTTCAAACTCACCAGCCACTCCTCAGAAGGAAGACTGGGCAATCTACTTCTGTAGAGATACCACCTTGGAAACCCAAGGAGGGGTGGCTATGAGTCAAATTGACTTGACGGCGGTGAGTTTGGTATTTTTTTTTTTTGGGGGGGGTGTGTTGGAAATGGTGAACGCACTCAGCTGCTGATTGGAAGACTGGAGATGCAAGTCCACCCAGAGGAGCCTCTGAAGAAATGTTGAGCAATCTACTTCCAATAAATCAGCCTTTGAGAATGCTGTGGGGCATGGTTCCACTTTGTATACGTGAGGTCACAGGAGTCAGAGTCAACTCAATAGCAACTGGCCTGTGTGCCCCCCCCATGTCTGTCCTGGTTCCTGGGGCACCCCTCATGCATGCCCAGAGCAGATCCTCAGTAGACTTTGTCATACACACATGGGGAACACCTTGCCCAAGAAGCTGAAGAGTGAGTGGGTGCTCTCTGAATGCTACCCTCCAGGGACTGGATTCTTTATAAGGGCCCTCATCTGTGCCTGTGGGAGGAGGAGCAGGAGGGGACTGACATTTGGGGCAGTCTGTCATGCCCCAGTGCTGCTTGAAATATGTTTTGTGCATGTCCTGGGAGGTAGTGCCACTGGTCTCAGCTCACCCATGCACTGCAACCGAGGCTCTGGAAGGAGACATCAGAAGCAGTCTTGGTCCTCTCCAGCACATAGCCCCAGGCCCACAGGGTCCTTCCAGGACCCAACCTGTCTTCATAGGCACTAGCCTCCAAGACTGTATGCCCTCAGGGCCGAAGATCACAGCTGCCTGAGTCTGACTGAACAGACTTTTCCTGGGTTCCAGAAGCTTCAGCCCTGGCTAGCAGCTGGGCCTGGATGTTGGGAATGTGGTCTGGCCTGCATTCTGTCACTCATGCAGTGATACTTGGACTCAGTGAGTGACTCTTCCAGTCCCAGGAAGTTGGGATAAGCTGGCAAGCACTGGACACTTTGGCTTCCCTAGAAGAATGTGGTTGGGATGCAGAGCCCTAGGCCTGACCTGAAGGGATGCCCCAGTGAGGCTCAGAGCCTGACCAGCTGGCCTTCAGAGGGACAGGCATAACCCAGCAGCCAAGAGTAGTCATGGATGAGGACACCCCGCCTCACCACCCACACCCCTGTATATGACTCAGAGTAGACTCAAGTCCTATGGCTGGCAGGGAGGCTCCAGGTAGACCTGGGTCACCTTGACCCCATCTACCACCTCATGGCTGTTGTCCAGTGCTGCCTCTGGTTTTCTGAGTCACAGACATCACTCAAGCCCAAGGGGACATGCTACCTTACTTTGCAGACCCATCATCAGGTCAGACAACTGATGGTGAGGCCAGGAGGCCAGGCCATGGACTCTCACCCCTGAGGAGGTAGGCATCTCTGTGCAGCCCAGGGCCATGACTCTTGCAACAGGGCCAGTCCAGCCCATTGGCCCTGTGAGTCCTCAGCAGCGCTGATGTGACATGCTGTGCAGGGGCTCCCCGTGCTGCGGCTACTGTTTGCAGAGGAGGAGAAGGAGAGGGGAGGGGCAAGGGCCATGTGAGAGGGAGGAGAAAGACCTCTCTGGGATTCCAGCCTCTCTACACAGTATCCCACAGAACAAATTGGGTGAAGATACTTCCTCAGACACTGAAGTTTCATAAACAGTAGGGGATGTGGTTCTAGAGGCTTTTCCTCCCTGCAAATATGCAAGTGAGCAGCCACCCACCCACTCAAAGGAAGTGTCTGGCCCTGGGCCAGGCCTGTCTTGCCTCCTGCCAGCTACTGTGATGCTTCCCTGGAGATTGTCCCCCACATGCAATCCCACCTCCGCTGGCCTTTCTCAAGGGGGAAAATGATCAGCACTTTAAACAGACACAGAAGGCAGGGCCCTGCACCAAAGCCAGGCTTGTGGCCATATCCTCATGAGGGCTTGGCCAGGTGTGGGGAACCCATCAGCTGCGGATAGCATACCTCCGGTTCCTGGGGCCCTGACGTGTTCTCCACATGTGCCGTGTCTGGGCCCGTGTGACTTGCTGGCTACAAAAGTGGTGAGACCAGCTGCTGTTTCCACAGGGCTGGGATGGCTCTGAGTGGCTGATGGGGAAGTCAGCTGGAACAACGGGCCTCACTCTTTGCCTGTGGATGGTCCAGTGGGGGACACGGGGCAGTGGCCTTAACTGTCCCTAGCTGACCCTGAGGGCTGTGGTGTGGGTGAGGGCTACTGTGGGCCCTCTTGGCCACAGAGTCAGGCAGGGTCCAGCCCCACCTTTTGCCATCACAGGACATGGGCAGCCTCACTGACTTCTTATCCCCTACACTGGAGGACATAGCTGTACCTCCTCCAGTTGTCCTGGAGAAGCTGCCAGGAAATAGCAGAGGTACCAACAGAATGCTGGGCACATTGTCCCTGGGGTTCCACCCTTGGAGGGCCACAGAGTTGTCCTGGCCACCCTGAGTCCCTGTAGAGACACTCCCAACACCAAGCTCCAGGGAGGATCTGTAGCTGGAGCCCACAAGGGAGGCGGATGGGTAGTGCCCTCCAGGAGCAGTATGGTACCTGCAGCTCACGGCCCTAAACTTTATCCTTCATTGTCCATGGGGGAGGGATGAGCAGATGCTGGCAAACATAGAAGTAGCAAAAGTACAATAGTGAGGCCAGTGTCATGCTGCTGTTTCTGAAAGCACCTCCTGATGGCCATTTGGGGGAGTATTACATTGAGATTATGCAGTCACATCACCACCGAGTCCATGCTTAGGGATTGAGGTGATGCAAAAAGGATGTGGACATGGCATCTTCTGACCTCTAACTTCAAGAGGAAGACAGAATCACCATCAGCAACCCAAGGCTTATTCCTATGAGGCCAGACATGCTGCCACCTTCCAGCCTTTTTACCAACTTTGACACCAATGATCCTTCCCATGGTACTCACTATTTCTCTGCTGCGTTCAATAAATCGTTGCAATAGCCACACAGAACTCACAGACAATACTCATGATTATGGGGTATATTAGGGAAGTAACAGGCTTCAGGTTCAGGAATGCACTCAGAATATAATTCTTCAATCAGGAGAGTCTCTCCTCTGCTATGCCCTGAGACACACCTCCTGGCCCTTGGCCTTTCAGCCTGGCTTCTGCCTTTGTGGGCCAGATAAGCCTGCTACTCTGTCTTATGCGTCTTGATTCCACTGCCACCGTCTCTCTGCTGTGGCGTCTTTCAGCCAAGGAGGTCCAATGCAGGGATCTTGAGTCCAAGGATGCACTCCACTTCATCTTCAGCTCTTCTCTCTTGATAGCAGTGAGATCCCCTCTCTGCCTCTAGAAGGGCTCATTTTAAGCCTGGCAGAGTGACAAAACTAACCAAGCCCAACATCAGAGTTCTACACACCTTATTTGTGTGGTCCCAACCAGTCAGCCCCAGGGTTACAGGTGAGGAGAGACAACTCAGAGATGCCCAAAGCAGCAGGCTGGAAGAGCAGGAGAAAGGGGAGTAAAATCCAGGAACCCGGACAGAAGAGCAATCAGCCCCAGGGATACAGGTGAGGAGAAACAACTCAGGGACGCCCAAAGCAGCAGGTGGGAAGAGCAGGAGAAAGGGGATTAAAAGCCAGGAAGCCAGA
>NW_006921806.1:4433328-4492707 GCF_000298275.1 Orycteropus afer afer | reverse complement strand
GGCGGTTCAAACCCACCAGCCACTCCTCGGAAGGAAGATGGGGCAATCTACTTCCGTAGTGATACTGCCTCAGAAACCCAAGGAGGGATCGCTATGAGTTTGGTCCGACTCGACAGCACATAACAACAACAACAACAATCTGGTGGAAGTTACAAAGACTATGGCTAGAAAAGCCATACCAAGTAATTCACTGCACTGCAGGGGACATATCCATACCTTGGTCCAGATGGAGAGGTAGCCTGTGCTGGCCCAACTGGCCCATCTCTACTGACAGTGGGTGGCTGGGTAGTGCCCAAGAGGGTGGCTGGTGAGAGTGATCTGGCAGCTGGTGGGGCTGAGGAGTGTAATGACCTCTGGGAATGGTAGATATTAACACCTGATTGTTGGTGATATTTAATGACATAGTTGTCATTATGATGAATTTATTGCTGTTAAAATTCTAAGTTTGTTCTCCCATTCCAGGTATTCCTTCCAGAATGGCGGTATTTGGCTTTGACTGATTATTGGCTTAAACTCTCATTCAGTTGACACTGAGCCCAAACACATGTGTTCTGTACTGCTAAGGGCAATGGCCCAAACCTCATGGACTGACCCCCTGCGTGTCCTCATGGGCCCAGATGACCAAACCTATCAGAGTGGCTCTGGGCAGCATCCTCCCTAGGGGCAGTCCAGGCTTTAAGACTTGGGGCCTCCCCACTTTATCCTTCCATGGCTCTAATTGCAGGAGTATAAACCACATGCGAATGCCATCCTGAGAGAGCACATCCACTAACCATTTAGTTATCCTGTTGTGTCCCCGAGGAGCTCTGGTGGTATAGTGATTAAGGTGTTAAGCTACTACCAAAAGGTTGATGGTTCAAACCTACCAGGCACTCCATGGAGGAAAGATGAGGCAGTCTGCTTCCATAAAGATTTACAGCCTTGGAAACCCAATGGCATTTACTATGGGTTGGAATCGACTCGATGGCAGTGAGTTTGGTTTGATTTGGTATTACATCCCCATACTGCAGTTAAGAACACTGAGGCACACAGGTCACTCAGAGATTCCATGGTATTGTCTGAAAAACTCACTCACACTCACTTCTCATCACTTACAAAGGAGGACATGGTCATACCACCACCAGGACAAAGTTACCAACTCGTGTGTAGAAATTCAAGCACACCTGCTGGTTACTAGGGTTACTAGTCATGGCTTGCAATCACCCAAGTGATCTTTGTTATGGAATTTGTAAAGGGTGGGGGTAAGTGACTAGCAAGCTAAGAGGACAAGGAACATGATGAGAAACTGATCCCTGGTCAGCAAGGCCTCTTTGTGCCTCTTCTAGCCTTGCTCCTTCCCGTCTCTTAACCCTCATCTCCAGGTCCCTTGGCCCTCATCCTGGAGCAGGAGGTTGTGGGAGGTTGTTTTCCCTCTGTCTTCAGGGGTTGCCGCCATTAATGGGTTTTGCAAGCCACTGTTTCATGCCTTCTGGCCTCCGTAGGCCACTGTCTGGCATACTGCAATCCCACCTCCATGGGCCCGCCTTCTGAAGGTCTTATGTCCAGGGACTGCTGTAACAAAGAACACAAAGTGTGGGGCTTTCAAGAACAGAAATGTATTCTCTCACAGTTCTGGAGGCCTGGTGTACAAATCAGGGCTTCTGCATGTTTTGATTCCTCCTTGGGGGCTTCTCCTAGTTTCTGGTGGCTGCTGCAATCCTGGGGGTTCTTTTGCTGCTTATATGTGACATCACATGGTGTCTCCCTGTGTGTGTCTCTCTGTCTCTTCTCCCCTTTATAAGATACCATTCAGAAAGGATTAGGTTTGGAATCCACCCTATTCCAGTATGACTCTATTAATATAACAAAAGAAAACCTCTATTTCCAAAGAAGATTACATTCACAGATCCAGGGTTGGGACTTTAATATATATTTTTAGAGACACAATTCAACCCCAGGAACAATGCATGGGGCTTATAGGCAGCCACTGTGGATTTGCATCCTAAGAGTTTACAGACACTCACCCCTGCCTATTTGCTGCTGTAAAAGAGACAGACTGTGCTGCCCAGGCCAGCAGAGAGACATGTGGCCAGACACCACACCCTAGCTTCTACAGTGGACAGGTGTGGGAGAGGGGTGGGCAGGAAAGCTTATGAGGCCTTGGAGCCCCAACTCCCCCATGAAAATCCATATGGCTCCTTGCCCTCCTTGGACATCAGGTGTCTGGGACAGAGCCTGGGAATATGTAGTTTTTTTAAATTTTTTTTTTTTAAATCATGATTTGGGTGAAAGTTTACAGAATAAATTCACTTTCTATACAGCAGCTCACATACACTGGGAATATGCAGTTCTAAGAAGTGACCATCTGTTAGAGATATGCCATGCCATCTTGTGTGGCTCTTCCGGGTTCTTCTTCATTCCCTGCTGCCCCACCGAAGGTCATGAGTCAGTTAAAGGAAGTCGAAACTGAGCTTCCTGCAAGGTGCAAATTTTAAAAGGCAACATAGCTTCTGATAGGTTAAGACCCCTTCCCCCAGCTCTGACGTACAACCCCAGGTCTATATAAGACCACCCTCTCCCCTGCTCACTTTCTTCTTCCTCTCTCTTCTTCCCTTCTCTTCTTCTTCTTTCTTTCTTCTTCTCTTCTTCCTCTTCTTCTTCCTCCTCCTCTTCTTCTTCTGTCCTTCCTTGGCTCAGGCTCCCTTTTGCCTCTTTAATAAAATCTCCTGTTGGGTACCCTGGTGTGTGGCATGGTCGCTGAGTGCCAACGGAGCTCTAACACCATCAGGGCAATGGGGTCTGGTAGGAGATGTCATCCATGTCCAGCCCATGTGTCCCTGGAGGCTATGGCCGCTGAGCCCAGAGGGCTGAGGAGTAGGGTCCTCAAGCCTACTTCAGTCCCTGAGCTCTGTTCACATTGGATTCATAAACATGGCACCTGCCATCTGGCCTCTGGTATGGCCATGTGGATGTCAGGGCTCTGGGAGCCAGCCAGATGGGGCAGCCTTCCAGCTGCAGGGTGCAATACCAGACCCTAAACTAGTCTGGGAGGGGATGGCAGACAGTGGTCTCAAGCCCAGGAGCTAGGAGCAGGCCCTAGAGTGGGCTTTTATGAGTGGGTGGGGGGCACCTTTAGGGGTCTAGACTTGGCAGGGACAGAGGCTCTTTTGCCATTTGGTGCCCACTCCTCTGATTCAGTCTCTTTGAAAACGCTGAGTGTGCAGGGGTTGGCCTCTCCACCTGCTGGACCCCAAAGTCCTAAGCCATGTGTCCAGACCAGATGAAGTCTTTCTCTTTCCAGGACCTTGTGGCACTGTTTTCTGAGGAATATGGCACACAACACAGAAAGCTGGGTGTGCTTCGAGACCAGCCCTAGGAGGAATTGCTTTTTTAAAATAAATAAGTAAATTATTTTTACTTCAAAACAACCTCAAAATTATAAAAAAAATTACAAGAACAATGCAAACAAGACTCATATCCTTCACCTGGGGACCCTTGTTTTGGACTAAATCATGTCCCCAAAAAAGATATGTTGAAATCCTGTCCCCTGCACCAGTGAATGTGTCCTTATTTGGGGAAACAGGGTTTTTCTGTGTAGATGTGATCAGTTAAGTTCATAAAATCATACCATGTTGTTGTTGTTATGTGCCATCGAGTCAGACCCGACTCATAGCCATCCCTCCTTGGGTTTCTGAGGCAGTATCACTATGGAAGTAGATTGCCCCATCTTCCTTTCGAGGAGTGGCTGGTGGGTTTGAACCGCCAGACTTCTGGTTAGCAGTCAAGTGCCTTAGCCACTATGCTACCAGAGCTCCCAAATCATATCATAGTTAAAAAACAAAACAAAACAAAACACCAAACTCACTGCAGCTGAGTCATAACTCATAGTGATCCCTCCTTGGGTTTCCTAGGGGGTGTCTCTATGGAGGTAGATTGCCCAGTCTTCCTTCCGAGGAGTGGCTAGTAGGTTTGAACCACCAGCCTTCTGGTTAGCAGTCAAATGCCTTAGGCATTATGCCACCAGAGCTTCTATATCATATATCATAGTAGGATGGGTCCTATTCCTAATCCCTTCTGAGTGGCATTTTGAAAAACAGAAAGTTAGACATGAAACAGTCTCATACACACAGGGAAAAGACAGCTTGTGAAGATTTGTCTACAAGCTAAGAAACGCCAAGAAATGCCTCAGGCTGCCAAAGCTGAAAGAGGGCGGGGCTGCTCTGGAACAGGAGGGACACAGAGCCCCTGGCTGGCCAATCCCCACTACTCCATCCCCCCTCCCCCGCCCACCACCTCAGGGCATGGATGATTCTCCACAGGCCTGTCAGGATCTGTGGTCCTGCTTACTTCTCTAACTCAGATCCTGGGACCATTTTTCCACTACCCTGTTCTGAGCATGCTGTACTTTGGGGAAGTGATCCCTGCCTGGAGACAGTGTCCTGGGCTTCCCCTGAGGTCCAGGGACAGGGCTGGGGGTGATGGAAGTCTGGGTCATAGAGAATGAGGGGGCAAATGGAGAACTCTTGTTTCCGGGGCAGCCAAACAGCCAGACAGCCGGCCTGTTCAGCATTGCTGCTGGGGCTGCAGCTGCCCAACACACAAAGGGTCCTTGTCTTCAGCCTCCTGGGACATGACTGGGTGAGGGAACTATTTCCCTGGGGCTGCGTTTGACATTTGCCATTCACTGTCAGGGGGTGGGGGTGGCAGAGTGTCCTCCACAGCCCTCTCAGCTCTGCCTCCTGTGGAAGGTTGTGAGGAATTGTGGCCCCGGAAAGGCTGTGGTCAGCCTGAGGCCCCAACACTTACCACCTTCTAGGTCAAAATAGGGAGCTCTGGTAGCATAGTGGCTAAGGCACTTGATTGCTAACCAGAAGGCTGGCAGTTCAAACCCACCAGCCACTCCTCGGAAGGAAGGTTGGGCAATCCTACTTCCGTAGTGATACTCCTCGGAAACCCAAGGAGGGGTCGCTATGAGTCGGGGCCGACTCGACGGCATATAACAACAACAACAACAGGTCAAAATAAGGCCAGCCTGGCTTGGGGAGGGGGCAGAGAGAATGGAAGAGAGCTGGACCCAGGCAAGACTGCTCCATGCAGGACAGTGACCAGTGTGCAAGCTTCACCTAAGGACATTTGCACACATGTGTGCACATGTGTGGTGGTTCCTAGGGGGTGCAAATGTTTAAGTGCTTGACTGTTAGATGAAAGTTTGGTGGTTTGAATCCACCCAGAGATGCCTCAGAAGACAGACCTGGTGATCGGCTTCTGAAAGATCATAGCTTTAAAATTCCTGTGGAGCAGTTCTATTCTGCATACATGGGGTCATCATGAGTCAGAATTGACTGCATGGTAACAACAATAACATTTCATGGGAGTTCCTCGGTAAAGCAAATGGTAAACACACACAGTTGCTAACCAAAAGGTTGTAGGTTCAAGGCCACCCAGAAGTGTCTTGGAAGTAAGGCCTGGCGATCTACTTCCTGAAATCCTATGGAGCACAGTTCTACTCTGACATTCATGGGATTACCATGAGTCAGTCAATTAAACAACAACTAGAAATAACAACATGCGCATGCATGCACACGCATACGCATATGCATGGCCCAATCAGGCCTGCACAGGCCTGGCCCAACCAGCCCTGGCAGATGTTCAGTCTCAGTGAAATCATGGTGCTGGATCTAATATGCAACTTTAGGACAAACCCCCTGAGTCCCTTTCCATACCTTGTTTGGCCAGGGTCTTGCTCTCAAGCACACAGGCCCAGTGATAAGGCCTCTCCACAGTGGCCTCCAAGCAATCATGAGCGAAGGGAGAAGTGCTGCCCTCCACTCTCTGGTTCCATTGTAGTCCCGACAACTCTGGGGTTGAGAGCATGCTGTTTGCAACTGTTCCCAACTGCTGGGGGTCAGCACTAACCGCAATTACGCAGTTGAGCCCCTGGTCCCGCATGTTTACAGAGTGCTTGGGGAACGGAAAGCTCCTCTTATAAACAGAGGGAGAGAATTGCAAAATTGTGTTCTCAAGGGCCTGCAATGTGCAGTGGAAATGTTATGTGGTGGAGTTTTATTGGGGCCCTGGGCATTTAGAGAGAAAGATCTCCATAGATGGGGGTATGGGGAACTAGAGGAGCAGGAACACTTGGCCTCTGGGCCCCTGGGTTGGGCTCAGGCCTGATGTCTTCAAATAATACCTGTTGCCCCTGGCCTCCCACCTCCCAGCTGGTACGGAAAGGGGCAGACCAGGGTGGTATCGGGCTCCCCTTCCTAAAACCCATGAGCAGTGCCCACTCTCCCTAGTGCAGCCCTGCCACCTCCTCACTCCACCACCACAGACTCACCTCCATCAACCCTTCTGTCCTCCTCCCAGGTCCGCACTCAGGACATACGGTGTGCCACCAGCCTCTGGATATTTGGGGAGAATATATTGTTTTCAGCTTAGGACCAGCTGAAAAAGGGCCCCCAAAAGATATGCATGTCCAGCCTCCCAGAAACTGAGTGTTACCCTATTTGGGAAAAGGGTCTTTGCAGATTTGGTTAAGACTCTTGAGATGGGGATTTGATCCTCGATTTTCTGGGCAGGTCCAATGCTGTCACAAGAAGACCCACACACAAAGGAGGAGGCTAACTGAAGATGGAGGCAGAGATCAGAGCAATGCAGCCCCAACCCAAGGAACACCTGGAGCCACCAGTTGCTAGAAGTGGTAGAGAAGGATCCTCCCCTAGAGCCTCTGGAGAGCTTGACCCTGCTGATGCCTTAATTTTGGACTTCTGCCTACTGAATTGTGAGAAAATAAATCTCTGTTGTAAGCCACCCAGTGTGTGATGTTCTGTGACGGCAGCCCTGGGAAAGGAATGAATCCTCTCACTTTTGAATCAGAGGAGCATGTTTTACCCAAACTTTCTCTAACATTAAGGGCAATAGGGCAAGGACATTCAGGCTACTTAGAGCAGTGCTCATCTGTCTCTTCTGCAAGAAAATGAATTGCTGATAATGAATCAAGGCTTTTGAAATTTCCAAAAATATATTTTTTTCTGGGACTTGGAGTCTTCTAAACATTAATCAGAAAATTAAAAGCAAAACAACAACAAAGCAGGAGATGCTCCAGGCACCTCCACCCTGTCCCCATTGGCCGCGCCTGTAGAGCACCAGCCAGGCCCCATGCTTGCATCTCCTGCTTCACTCCTGCAGACATTGCTGCCTCATGAGCCTACATAGGCCAGGGCCATGGGGAGTCCTGCCTCCAGCCTCCTAAATCACAGTCAACCTCTGAGTCCCTGCCCTGAGCCAGCTTGGGCCTTTCTTTCACAAGCTTGTCCTTAAACAGGAGAGAAGAATTGGCTGAAGTCAAGTGGCTGGTCCTGAGAAATCAGCAGTTTCTCACCCCGAAGGCAGCCTGGCCTTCCAAGCAGGGAGAGGCTGAGACCCTTTCCAGGGGCAGGGTCCTTTGTCTGGTAGATGTGACAGTCTTAGGCACTGATGAGAGTGGCAGCTGCCTCTGGTGAGAGCTGGGACTCAACTCCCTCTCCCTCACTGTCTTATGTGATACAGAGAATCCTGGTACACATGTACACATGCATAAATACACACAAAGGCACACACATGCACAATGCCCTCACATATACACAAAACAGGCATGCATGCACACACATTCATGCACACATGCACAAATACACACAAAGCACACCCATGCACGCAAGCACACACAAATACATATACATATATGCACATGTGTACACACAAACACACACAAAAATATGCTCACAAATGCACATGTACACACACAGAAACACACTAAGTACATATACATGCACACACATGAGCACACATACCCACATGTGCTCCTTGAGCACACTTGCAGAACACACATGTCCACATGCACAAATATTCTCACAAATACATATACATGCACACATAGGCATGCATACACAGTAACATACATATACACACAAAGCACACACATTTGTACATGCTTGCAACCACATGTGCACACATACTACCACATGTATACAGTGTATGCATGTGCACACACATGCGTGGACACATGCATACACACACAGCATGTCCACAGGTGAAAATGAGTGGAGAAGACGTTCAACCCAAGTGACAGCAAGAGCACAGGTATATGAGGGACAGCTGCACAGGTGAGCATGGCATGTCTTCTGTCGGCTGCAGGAGGCTCAGGTGACTGAAATCCTTTACCCTCTGATGTCCCAGGTCCTGTTGGCCATGTTGCCTAAGTGTCCCAGAGGAGAGAGACCAAAATCCTCCCACAATCCCATAGCCCCAGAAATGTAGTTGGGCATCCTAGGCTTTCCAGGAACAAGCAGAAAGACATAAGACTAAACATCTCCATCCACTTCTCATTTCCCCTAAAAACCCTTACTGCCAAAATAAATAAATGCCTATCAGCTGCTGGCCAGTCATAAAAACATTGGCCAGCTCAAGAGACAAAAAAGCTCCGAACAGCAAAGCAATCGATGGCAAGATTACTGTGAAAGGCTCCTGGCACTGGCTCCTGCATGCATGTCCCAGGTGGCACTGCCTATGGAGCAGGTCTGATTTGCTCCCTGACACCTGGAGGCAGGGAACATCAGGAAGACCTGAGAGGTGTTCCTTCCTGGGCTGTTCAAACAGCCAAAGGGGCATGGAGTTTCCAGAAAGCTCAAGCTAGGGGCTTTGCTTGTCCGCCCATCAAAGCTGCCATTTTGATGCTAATGTCTTGGTCTACATCACCCATCTGAATGTGCGAAGTTTGGCCTCTTCCCCTTTCAGCTCAGAAGCAGCTTCATCTCTTCCTCTGCGTGAAGCTTCATTCCTCTCCATGGTCTGGAATCAAAAATCCTGTATAACCCCCGCCATGGGCTGAAAGTGCAAGCCCTAGCACTTCCAATAGGTGGCAGGGAGAAGGGATGTCAGGATTATTATTTATCAATTGCCATCGAGTCAGCTCTGACTCATGGCAACCCCATGTACAACAAAATGAAACATCACCTGGTCCTATGCCATCTTCACAAGCCCACTGTTGGAGACACTGTGTATTTGGAGTGTCTTCCCACTTAGAGGGCTCCTCTTCCAGCACTGTATCTGTTGTGATCCACAGGGTTTTCACTGGCTAATTCTGGGAAGCAGATAACTAGGCCTTTCTTCCTAATCTGTCTTCGTCTGGAAGCTCCACTGACATCTGTCCACCATGGGTGACCCTGCTGGGTGAAATATCAGTGGCATAGCTTCCAGCATCATAGCAACATGCAAGTCACCACAGCATGATAAGATGGCAGATGGGTGGTGGGGCATTAGGATAGCCAGCACTTTTAGATACAGATCCTGAGATAGGCCATGCTTGTAGATGGAAGGAGCTGAACCTATCAAGATGTCAATTCTTGCCAGACTGATGTACGTGTTAAAGGAATTATAATCAGACTCCCAAAGAATCTTGAAGGAATTCAGTAATATGGAGGAGTAAATGCAGAAGAAAGACCAAGACAATTCTGAAAAATAACTAAGAAAGAGAAGGTGTCTTAACAGATGTTTTGTTCTCTAGCGCTGCTCTAATAGAAAATACCACAGATGGATGGTTTGAACAAACAGGGATTTATTCTCTTACAATTTAGGAGGCTAGAAGTCCAAGTTCAAAGTGCCAGCTCTAGGGGCTGGGTGAAGACCCCTTGACCTTGGGCTTCAGCTCTGCCTCTTACTCCTGACCCACTATAGCTAGAGGTATCTCTTCACTCAGGCAGCTGCTGGCTGCTGAGGTTGACAAACCCAAGGTTGACAAGTAAAATGGCATAGTCCCAAGATTATTAAGCAACACAGCAGCAGACCACTAGTTCAAGTCCAGAAACAGTCCCAAGATTGGCAGGCAACATGGCAGGCTGTGGAATGAAGACTCGGCTACATGTAGGGTCCAAGTGTGCCAAAAAGCTCAGAGACCTTTTTCAAAGTTCCTTCTTACATACTGGAAGCAGATCACATCCCTAAGGCAGCTACTCAGCTGTTCGCTGCAAATTGCACCATGGAGGAGTTGATTACCAGCCTCATCATGGGGAATAACTACATCCAACTGCCCAGCCACTCAAAACCAGGCCCAGCTAGGGTTGACACATAACCCTAACTACCACAACAAACTTCTAGACACACAATAAAACCAGAGTAAATAACACAAGATCTTTTTTGGCTACAGGAAGAGAGAAAAATCAATGGGACAGAATTAAGAGTGCAGAAAAAAAAAAAAAAAAAAAACTAGAAGAGAAAAATGGAAGGTCAAGATTTTGACCTTAGAGTTGGAACAATCTTCCTAAACTAAGACACACCCATACAAGATATGAAAAACAGGATGGATAAATTTGACAAAAGATTCTCTGAACAAAGTGACCAGGGTATAGTAACTTCATGGTAACTTGAGAAAATATCAGCACAAATGGACATGTGTGATTGTATGGAAAATATAATAAAAAGGAACAGAATCTTTTACCAACCCAGTAAACCTCTCCACAAAGAGAGAAGAGAATGAAAACAGTTTATTATTGAATAAGCATTAAACCAGAATGTGATATGTCACAGGCAATCTGATAAAGAGATTGCATAGACAGGATGAAATCTTGTAATTTATAATCTTATAAATCCAAGCAGATGCAACCCATTTCATACTTCTTCTCTAGTTAAAAGAGAACTAGTTCTCAACAAGAGGACTTGGTAACACTGTTTATCACATGTTGTTTATCCTAAATTCACCTGGTCATTGGGCATAGCCACCAGTGTTTGTTTGTTGTCTTTATCCAGAGGAAAAATAAATCTTATTTTTATGACAGGAGGCAGTCTTATAGCTTGGGACCCTCAGTAGCTAGGCTCTTGTCCTCTCACAGAGGGGGCTGTCCTCCTTGTTGCTATCATTAGTTGTCATTGAGTTGGCTCTGACTCATGGTGACTTCATGGGCAACAGAACTAAACGTTGGCTGGTCCTGTACCCTCTTCATGATTGTTGTTAAGTCCATTGTCTTCCATACTGATTACATTTTAAAGCTACGACTCCAGATCCATGAGGAAATGTTCCTGCCTTGTAAAACTTGTGAGAAGCTTATTTTGCCTTTCAAAAAGAGGCAAAGGAAAAATTTACAAGATTTCTAAAATAAATGCTCTGAGAGAAAGGGGAGGGGGAGTCTCTTTTTGTATCAAAGGGAATTAATTTTTCTTCTTTTAGATTTGTATTTACCTTTATAAGACCATATCAAGCGTTGGCAGAGTGTGGGTGATGAAAATTCTGAGAGTCACCAGTGGACGGGAAGGCATGTGAGGTTATTTGTCCAGGTGTAACCCAGGCTGGCCTCGGGAGCCCTCCAGAGCAAATGAGCCCACTATTTTTTGGTCAAGGGCAGGATGGAAAAGATTTTAGTTTTTTTCAGGCCATACGGTCTCTGTCTGTAGGGGTTTTTGGCAGTTGAGTGCCAGACCTTTCTTCCTAGGAACCAGAATGCTCCTTAGAAGCATGGATAGTGAGGCTTCAGCTCACATACTTTGGACACATCATTGGGAAAAACCAGTCTTTAGAAAAGGACATCATGGTTGGTAAAGTCAAGTGTCAATGAAAAACAAGGGAAACTCTGGATGAGACAGATTGACAGAGTAGCACAAGGATGGACTCAAACATAGCAATGATCATGAGGATGGCACAGGACCAGGCTATGTTTCTGCTGTACATGAGGTCCTTGGAGTCAGAGCTGGCTCCATTGCAACTAACAGCAACTGTCTCTGTTGCAACTACTTAGCTTCACAGTTGTTTTCCTTTTGATTTGTTTTTGACCATTTAAAAAATGCGAAATCCACTCTTGGCTCAGGGCCAGGCCCTAGATCAGTGCTGTTTGAAGTTGGCCTCTGATCAGCAGTTCTAGCCTCCCTGGAGAGCTGGTTATAAAAGCAGATTAGGCACCCTCTGTGGATTCTAAGGAGCTCTGGTGGAGTCATGGACAGGGCATCTGGATGCTAACCAGAAGGTCAACAGTTCAAATCTACCAGCTGCTCCATGGAAGGAAGATGGGGTGATCTACTTCCATAAAGATTTGCAGCCTTGGAAACCCAATGGGGGTACTATGAGTCGGAATCAACTAGATGGCACTGAGTTTGGGTTTTCTGGTTTTCTATGGGTTCGGATGCCCTAACGGTTGAGAAGCCTACCTTAGAGAAGTGCTTGCAAATGGGAACAAGGGTGCCCATGTAGCTGTGTCGTATTTCTAAATGTCCATCAAAAGTGAAGTGGAATTCCTTGACTCTTATTAAAACGCAGGTTCTAGTCTGAGGAGGTAAAGAGTGGGGCCTGAGAGTCTGCATTCTAATCAGCTTCAGGAGATGTGGAGGCCATTTAAGGCTGTTTGGTGCTTTACAAAATTCCATGCACGGAAGTGAAATTCTCACCTGCTTTGATGTAGGCTGCGTGTACTCTGACTTGGAGGTGAGGGTGGGGTTGGAGGTGCTTTGGGGGACTTTCCATGATTGTTTCACCGGGAGAATGCCCCCACCCTCCTTCTTTACAATTAAAGACTGATTTTAAGGAGGAGACAGGAATAGGAAACAATGCTGGCATCTCTGTCCAAGGGTGAGAGTGGGGAAGGAGGGACGCTAGCCGCCCTGCTGAGTCATGGCCACAACAAATAAACATCAGTTTTTAGCTTGAAAATTCACCCTGTTGCTCTCATGTGGATTTGCTACTTGAGCCTGGACTCCCACCTTGACAGCCCTTGGTTACTCTGTCACTGTACACCGAGGGATCAATCCCTACATACATGTCTCTTTCCCCACCCCTGTGTGGGGTCCAAAGGCTCAGGATGGCCTGTCTTTCCCCAGCCAGGCTACCCACCCTGATTTCATCAATCCCACAGCTGCAGGAGGAATGGGAGAAATAGGGTTGGGAGTTGGCAGAATGTTCCTGAAACATGGGAGACGCCTGAGATAGAGGCCCTGCCTGGCCTGTCAGGGCCCTGCCAAGGGCTCCCAGGGCTGGGGACTGAGGAGCTGTATCACCAAAGACCCCCATTACAAATAGGTCTCATGTTAGGGAAATATAATTTAAAAAAAAAAAAATCTACTCCCAACCCAGGTAACCTCTCCACAAGGGGAGACGAGAATGAAAAGAGTTTATTATTGAATAAGCATTAAACCAGAATGTGATGCGTCACAGGCAATCTGATAAAGAGATGCATAGTGTGGTAGTTAAGTTGTGTGTCATGGCTGGGCTTGGTTGAGTAGCTGGCTAGCTGGATGTAGTATTCCCCATGATGAGACTGGTAATCAACGCCATGGTGGAATCTGCAGTGAGCAGCCTAGTAGCTTTCAGTATATAAGGAAAAGCTTTGAGAAAGGTCTCTGGGCTTTTTGGGCCATGCATGTAGCTGAATCTTCATTTAGCAGCCTGCCCCACACTGCCAATCTTGAGACTTGAACTAGTAGTCAGCTGTGTTGCTTGATAATCTTGGGACTGTGCCATTTTACTTGTCAGCCTTGGGTTTGTCAGTCTCAGCAGTCAGCAGCTGCCTGAATTAAGAGAAGCCTCTAGCTTTAGTGGGCCGAGAGCAAGAGGCAGAGCTAAAGCTCAAGGTTGAGGGGCTTTCACCCAGCCTCTAGAGCTGGCACTTTGAATTCAGATTTCTAACCTCCTAAACTGTAAGAGAATAAACTCTTGTTTGTTAAAGCCACTCATTTGTGGTGTTTTTCTTTTGGAGCATCAGCAGAGAACCAAAACACATAGACAGGAAGAAATCTTAACCTTTATAAATCCAAGCAGATGTAACCTATTTCATTCCTGTTCTTTAGGTAAAGAATAACAAGTCCTCAACAAGAGGACTTGATAGCACTATTTGTCACATATTGTTTATCCTAAGTTCACCTGGTTATTGGGCAGTAGCCACCAGTGTTTGTTTGTTGCCTTTATCTAAAGGAAAAATAAACTTCTTTCATCTTTATGACAGGAGGTAATCTTACAGCTTGCAGCCAGAAGAAGTTAGGCTCTTGCCCTCTCACAGATGCAGAGACACGGGGCTGTCTTCCTTGTTGTTGCTCTTAGTTGCCCTAGAGTTGGCTCTGACTCATGGACAACAGAACTAAGTGTTGCCTGGTCCTGTGCCATGATCGTTGGCATGTTTGAGTCCATTGTCTTCTGTAGTGATTATACTTTAAAGAGATGACTCCAGATCCTTGAGGAGACATTCTTGTGTTGTAAAACTGACAAAAAGCTTATTTAGTCTTTCAAGAGGATTTCTCAAAGGAGGTAAAGGAAAAACTTATAATTTCAAAGTTTCTAAAGTAAATGCTCTCCTAAAAAGGAAAAAGGTGGTCTCTTTCCATTTTTGCACCAGGAGAAATTATATATGCATATTTTTTTCTTTTTGATTTGTGTTTCCCCTTATACCAGGAAGAAGCCCTATCCCTGTAAGGGAGGGTCCCAGAGAAGGCCTCCTCTGCTGGCTTCTCAACCCCCGCCCTGGGGGTCCCACCCCATGTGGGGCCCTGCTCCCAGGGCTGATCTGGGAAGGTTTGGCCTGGGAGCCTGTGAGTGGATGATAATTGAATGCTAGGTGGACAGTCTCCCAGAGGCCAGGCCTCGGTGCACCTCAGCTTATTGAAACATCCAATAAGCCTTGTGTCAAGTTCAACATTTTCTGGGTTTGGACAACAGCAATTGTCTCCCTATCTCTGACCCTTTCTGGGTGATCCCAGGACCCATGGCTGGGAACCAAGCCCTCACCCTTCCCCAAGTAGGATTTAGGCCTCTTCTAGAGGACTCATTCACACTCCTGCCTTCCCTTTCCCCACAATATCCCCGAGCCATCTTCCCAAAATGCAGGACCAGCCATCTGCCCATCCATGACTCAATCCATTCCCACTAGGGACCCCCAGCTGGGCCTGCAGACCACCCCAAGGAGCCTTGTCCCAAGCCTGGTGCATAGTCTGTCCACTGCCCAGCTGCCCACTCCCCCAGGACTTGTGGAGCACATCTTGGTGGTAGATGCACAGTCATTCTCATGAGGCTGGGAGGATTGTGACAGGAACCCGAAATTCATGCCTTGCCTCCCTCCAGCCAGACTCTTCCCATTTCTCTCCCACCCCCAGGCTGCCACTGCCCAGCGTCTCCTCTGCTCCTGGCACCCCAATCCTTGCTGTGCTTGAGACTGCCCAGATGACCTGCATGCCAGTCTGTCCCTGTCAAACTGGATGGGAGACACAAAGTCCTTGTCTGAGAAAGCAGCCTGGGTGGTGAGTGGCCATCACAGGCATGGGGGTAGATGGGGGTGGTTCTTGGAGGCTTGACCCCTAGCAGCCCCATTAAGCCCCTTCCTGTGCAAAGCCTCCTCAAGAGCAGGCCCCACTGCTGCCCCTGCCACACAGGGACCTTCATTTTGTGGGGCAATGTGGCCAAGGGAGGTTCTGGAGTGGTGCAGGGCAAGGGGCTGAGGGCCAGCCGTTAGAGTCACCAGGTCAAAATGGGATGCTGATTAAATTTGGAGTTCAGATAAAAAGTTATTTTTTAGTACAATAAGTATGTTCTAAATATTTCATGGAACATACTTATACTTAAAAATTGTTCATTGCTTATCTGAAATTTAGATTTAACCGAGTGCTTGTATTCTTTTCTTTTTTCCTGAATCTGACTACCCAACCAGGAGCTCTGGTGGCATAGTGTCTAAGGCATTTGACTGCTAACCAGAAGGCTGGTGGTTCAAACCCACCAGCAACACCTCGGAAGGAAGACTGGGCAATCTACTTCTGTAGAGATACTCCCTCAGAAGCCCTAGGAGGAGTTGCTATGAGTCAGAATCAACTTGATGGCAGTGAGGTGGTTTTTTTTTTTTTTTTTTTCGGTTTTCACAACCCAATCATGGCTGTGAGGGAGCAACTCTGGGTGAGCTGGAGTGTGTGTGTGTGTGTGTGTGTGTGCGTGTGTGTCAGCCCAGCCCAGGGATGCTGGAGGGTATGCAGTGTGTGTGTGCATGTGTGTGTGTAAGCAGAGATCCTTCCTGGCATGATCCAACTGGGCTGAGTCTTCCTGGTGGGTACACCAGTGGCCATATGAGCTTACCAACCAGAGGAGGGACCGTAGTGGGAAGTGGATGAGAGAAGGGATATGCAGGAGGTGGCTGGGAATGGGTGCTGGGGCTGGAAGTACAGGAGAGGTCCTTGGGAGTGCTTATAGGTTAGGAGCAGGTCTGGGTTGAGCTCTCTGAAGTGAGAGGTGGGGCCAGGGTTGGATGGATGTGTATGTGTGGGGAGAGGCAAGGCTATAGTCCTGTGGGACTGGCCTCTGTCTCTCTGGCACTATCTGTTCTCTGGCCCCCACCCCTACCCAGGCTCTTCTAGCCTGGGCTTCAGGATCTGGGACCCTCCTCATCTTAAGGTGGGCATCACTATTCCACTGCCTACAGACCCTCTGCTGGACCAGGAGTGTGATATCATCCCCCCTCACTGGACAATGGCAGGGTTTTTGATGACTCATTATAGAGTCAGGCCAATAATGTCAAAGCACTCCAGACAGGAAGCACTAACCCTGAAGGGAGGCCTTGTGGGGTGGCCCAAGCACCCTAACCCCTATTAGGACAGCCAGGCAGTCCAGCTTGGGACCTCAGAGGTGGGGCTGGGGGCTCAGCTGTGGGCATCAAAGATGAATTCCCCAAAGGAAAAGGCTGGAGGTCAGGCTGGGGCTGAGGGCGAAGAGGAAGACTTACCGAGCTAGACCTCTGCCCCTTCATTCACACTGGATCTGGCCTCCTCTGGCCTGGGGGCCTGCCAGGGGGTGTGGGCTGCCATCTGCCATCCTAATATGAGGATAATGGGGCTGTCCTTACTTCTGTCCCCCACACCCCTCCCCACCAACTCACCAGGTACTCTGTCCTGGCCTATTTGTCCAGCCCCAGGACTCAGCCAGTCTCTCTTCCTCTCTGTCCCCCTATGCTCCAGGCTCATGGGCCAGGGCCATTAGGTGGCTCCATGGGAGCACTATACAATCATCCCTGTCCTTCTAGATGAGCTCCTCTGCCTGCTCTTCCTCTTCTCAAACAGAGATTCTGCCCCCAGGCACTGCCCTGGGAATTTTGTCCTGGTCTCTCCCACTCCCACCCAATGCCCATAGTCAACAGGTTTGTCCACAGAACTTCCCATCCCCATGTGACCATGGCTGCTCTGTCTGCCTCTTGATCATTTCAGAGGTCTGTAGGCAGGACTCTCTTGGCCCACCATTCCTCCCTCTCAAGCTCCTTCACAGAGTGTTGGTACCTCCAGGTCTAGACATCTGCCTGTCTAGGTTCACCTGCCCCTTCCACCTCTTGGTGCCCAATCTCCTCTCCCTTGCCCCTCACTCCACAGTGTCTACTCTCCTCTTACCATTCCCTCACCCTGCAGTGTCTGGCCTCCACTCACTGTCCCCTACCCTGAAGTGTCTGGCCCTTACTCCCTTCCCCCTTATCCCACAGTGCCTGTCCCCTTTCCCCCCACACCTCACCCCCACACTATGTACTGTCTGGCCCTTGCTCACTGTCCCTACCCCACAGTGTCTGGCTCCTGCTGACCTGGCTGGCCCACAGTGTTCTGGCCTTACCCATAGTGCTGTATTCTCACTCCTGGGGCGCAGCCCATGCACCTCCTGACCTGCAGGCTTGTACTCTCCTCTCTACTGCTCTGTCTATCCGTGGTGCTGGCCCCGCCTCTACCAGGATGATAGGCTAGGATGGCTTCATTCCTCTGCCGGCTATTTCATAATAGCCAGTCTCTGCCCCTGTCATCTGTGCTCCAGTCACAGAGGGTTCAGAATAGGATGGGGGTGTTTCTGGGGTTCTAATAATGGACTCACCGATGTGGAGGGAAAAGGAACAACATTGGCTAGAATGGCTGAGGCTCAGGGCTTGGGCAAGGGATACATGGAGATAGTGTCTCAGAGAGGGGCCAGGCAGGGTGGGTCAGTGGCAAGGGGTACAGGGTCCAAGGAGGGTCCAGATGGAGCCTTACACCAGGGTCACAGACTAGAGAGGTAGGGTGTCCACAGACAGGATGAGGCTGGAGAGGAGCATGGGGAAAAGAGGCAGCTCTGGGGTAGCTTGAGGAGGGCCCCAGCACTGCCCTCAGGGTGCCTGGACACTGAGACAGAAGCCTTAGGCAGGCAGGAGGCTGCCATGTGAGGAGAATGAACACAAGAGGGCCTGTCCTTCGGGGTTTGTCAGAAATCCAGACAGAACCACTGGGGCTGGTTTTAGAAATGTAGATTCCAGGATCTCTTGTATTCATGGATGAGTAGAACCAGGCAAAAGGAAAAATTAGTGTGCAGGACATGGGTTAGAGAAGGTTGGGGAATGGGAGAGGGTGGGGCCTGGGAGAAGCAGCCTGGGGGGCAGCGCATGCGGAAGCACTCATGTGGAAGGTGTTTGTGTTGCTTCTCTGTCCTTGTGAAGTGGGGGAAGTGGAGGCACATAGAGAAGTGACTAGAGAATGGGGTGGTGGTCAGTGGGAGGCAGATCCAGAAACAGCTTTGTCTAGTGCAGGCCACTCAGACCTACTGAGGCAGCTCTTCTTCCAGGGGTGGCCATGCTGTATCAGGAGTGTCATTGTGAGGCTGACATCATTGCTTTCCCCAAAGTCCCATCAGAGTCTGCTGGACTCCTCATGCAAGGAGGCCAGGCCCTGAGTGGTGGTGACCTGTGGCTTGCACGGTAAGTGCACTCACACATGCACACACACATGCACACCTGCCTCCCAGCATAGGACCAACTCACTACCCAACCATCCAGCTATGCCGTGGTGTCATCTCTCCTGGAAGAGGAGGTGAGGGCAGAGCTACTAGAGGTTGTGGGAGAGCTGTGGGAGTCCTTATAACACCACTCCCCACTCCAAAATAAGAATAAAACTAGGCTCTGGTTCCATGGGGGGCCAGCCTGGACTGCAGCACAAACCCTAAGTTTGAAGCTCAGAGCTCTGACAGAGTTAATGTTCCCACAACGTGTCTCCATAGGTGAGCCCTGTGAAATCAGGAAGAGGTGTGTGAGTGAGTATGCATGAGTGAGCCAGTGTGAATGTGAGGTGTGTGAGAGAGTACAAGTGTGTGTGTGACTGTATGAGAATGTGTGTGTGACACTTTGAGTGTATGAGTATGTGTGTCTGAGTGAGTGGGAGTGTGTGAGAGTGTTTGTGTTTGTGACAGTGGGTATGAGTATGGATGTGTGTGTAAGCACTTGTGTGCTGCATTTGAGTGAATAAGTATGTATGTATATGTCTAAGTGACAGGAGCATGTGAGCAAGTGTATGAGTGAGTGTGGATTTGTGTATGTGTGTGTATGTGAGTGTGTGTGACTGTGAGAATTATGTGAATGTGCATAAGTATGTGAGTCCATATATATGGCTAAGCACAAGTATGTGAATGTGTTTGTGATTAGATGAGTATGTGTGTGTTTAAGAATGTGTGAATGAACTTCCATGGATTGACTCTCAGCCCAACAGCAGAAAGACTTACATGCAGAACACCTACCGCAGGGTGATGCACCTACCTACTTTAGGGAGGTGTACCCCTTAGATCAACCAACCATGAGCCATCAGAAGGGCAGCATTCACAGAGAGGGAAAGCTGGACAGAGAGGAATGCATAGATAAGAAGGGCATAGGGAAGGGGTAGTCACAGGGAAGAGAGGGGAGGAGAGTTTTTTATGGTTGGGATGGTAATCAGGGCTGTGAAATCAAATGAACATGAACTGTTGAATGTAAAACAAATCCTGTTTGTAAATTTTCACTCCAAGCACACACAAAAAAAGAATGTGTGAGTGAATGAGTATGTGCGTGAGTGGGAGCATGTGTGAATGTATGAGTGTGTAACTGTGTCTGAGTGAAGGTCAGTGTGGATCTGAATATGTGGTGTGAGTGGGTCTGTGTGTGAGTGTGTACCTTTGTGTGCCTGAATGTGTGTACATGTGTAATTGTGCATGTGTCTGTGAGTGTGTGTGTAGATGGAAAGTCAGATGGACAAACAGAGAGGAGCTCGACTTGAGTCTGACTGGTGACCAATCTGTGTGGTGTCAAGTCTGAGACACCCAGAGACCACCCAGAGACCACCCAGCCTAGACTCCTCACAGGGTTGGGGTGAGGTTGGGGGTTTGTGAAACTCAGTGGGAGTAAACAGTGGTAGCTGCTTGGCTCCACTCTGGATCTTGTATTAGATGCTTCAATAAAGAAATGCATCTACTCCAAACAATAACACACTTAAAGTATTGCATCACTGCATGTCAATATAATTGGTTTACAATCCTCTGTGCTTTGTTTTTTGCTTTTCAGACAGCATTTTGTGAAGACATAGATTCTGCCAGGCAGCCAGGGGACCATGCCATGGGAGAGGTTAGGACACCTCGGTTGAGTCCAGAGTGGGCAATGACCAGCAGGTGGTGGCAGGCAGGGACAGGAGCTCATGTGTGGATATGAGTCTGAGAGTGCCTCCCCCTCCCCGGCCACCTTGCAGCCTCCAGGCTGCTTGGGGCCAGGTTTGGGAGGAAGGAAGCTATTTGCGGGTGGGCTGACCAACCCCAGCCTGGCTGCTCCGGCACTGCCCTGGGGACCCTGGCGCCGGCCTGTCTGAAGGCCAAGCTGGGAGGCTATTCTTGGAACTTGTGCTGAGGCCACAGGAGTGCCTTATAAGGCTTTGATCCAGCAGCGTGGTGCCCTCCAGACCCAGTGGCCCATCAACCACCCCCAACCACTCGACCACCCCACCACCTCAGCCAGATAGGAGAGCTGTGAGGGCTGCTCCATTCCCACATGGGACCCAAGCCTCTTCCCAATTTCAATGAGGCCCTCCTTAGATTTAAATGTATTTAACTTAAATTTTGGCTGGGGGTGGGGGCACTTGGGAGAGAAGAAGGGAAAGGAGTTCAGAGCCAGCCAGATATGGACTCAATGAAGAGCCAGGCTTACATGTCCTTATATGACAACCACTGGCCCAGCTGAGTCACCCCGTTTGCAAGCTGTGTGGTGGGGGCCAGTATTTTTAGATGTTCTTACTGGAACACCTGGGCTAGGCCCAAATAACACATATACTCAAAATAGTCACATTTTAAAATGTGATCTTATAGTATATCTTTCAATGGATGGAAATGCCAAGCCAGTGAGCCCAGCAGGGACTCTCTTGAGGCAACCCTGACCAAAGGCCTGGCGCTTCCTGCTCACAGCAAGCAGTCCAGGGGCACGAGTTCAGTGCACAGCTGTGTTCCAGGGGTCATACACCTGCACTGAGTCACTGGATAATGATTCTTTCTCCTGAAAGGACCCAGAGTCAGGAGTAGATGCTGGAGTGTGAGTCAGTACCCAGGTCTATACCAGCTCCTGCCGTGAGGGCCGAGGGGGTGCTGACTGTTGGGCTCAGTGAGCCTGGCACATGGGGCCTCTGATAGCGCAGTGTCTTAGTCCTCGAGTGCTGCTAAAACAGAAATACTACAGTTGGATGGTTTAACAAACAGGAATTTATTCTATTATAGTTTAGAAAGCTAGAAGTCCAAATTCAGAGTGCTGGCTCTAGGGGCTGGGTGAAGGTCCCTTGACCTTGGGCTTCAACTCTGCCTTTTATTGCAGGTTCACTGAAGCTGGAGGTATCACCTAACTCAGACAGCTACTGGCTGCTGAGGCTGATGAACCCGAGGGTGGAAAGTAGAATGGCATATTCCAAGATCAACAGGCACATGGCAGGCCATCGGTTCAAGTCCAGGAACAATTCCCAAATCAGCAGATAACATGGCAGGCCACTGGCTCAAGTCCAGGAACTGGAGATGAAGACTCAGCCAAGTGTAGTATCCAAACATGCCAAAAACTAGAGACCATTCTCAAAGCTTCTCCTTATATACTAGAAGCAGGCCATACCCCAAAGGCAACTACTTAGCTGCTCACAGCAACTTCCACCATGGAGGTGACAATAATCTCATCATGGGGAATAACTACATCCAGCTGCCCAGCTACTCAAAACCATGGACCAGCCAAGTTGACACACAACCTTCACTACTACACATGGTATTTCATATGAGTAGACAAATAAGCAAACACACAAATGAATGCATGAGCAAGGGTGTCTTCAATGACTCCACTACCACTACCACCACTAAGGCTGCTTTACAGCCAGTCTTTCCCCATTGGCTGTTGTGCATCATTAGTGCAGTCTTGTGGTGACCATGGAGCAGGAGAGACCCTGCTTACTGCCTGGCGTATGAGCATGGTTACATGGCCACCTGTGTGAGTGTCCTGCAACTACTGGGATGGCACCAGAAGTGGATGGATTAAAACAATAAGAATTTATTCTTGCACAGTTTTGGAGGCTAGAAGTCTGAAATCAAAGTGTCAGCAGGGTCATGCTCCCTCTGAAGGCTCTGGGGAAGGGTCCCTCCTTGTCTCTTTTAGCTTATTGTAGTCTCAGGCATTCCTTGACTTGCAGATGTAGCATCACTTGGTGTCCTTCCTTTGTCACCTTGCCTCTGTGTCTGTCTTGTCTTTCATGAGGACACCACTTAGATGGGATTAGTACTCACCTACTCCAGTAGGAGCTCATGTTACTTAAATGATAACATGTTCAAATATCTTATTTCCAAACAAGGTCACGTTCACAAGTACAGGGGTTAGGACTTTTTTGGGAACATGTTTCAACCCATAACACTACCTCTCAGGGGCTGAATTTTCTCCTCTGTGATGGACCCTCACAACTGCCTCATTGCCTACTGGGTGTGGCACAGGGGACCTGTAATAAGGGGAATATTCAGGACCTCAGTCCCCTGTGCTTTAGATGTGGTCAATGTTTCCTGTTTTCAGGATGACTGAGGAGTATTACTAAGCCATTCCTGGCACACAGTAGGTAACAGGGAACTATTGGTCCCTTCCCTTGTCACTGAAAAGCATCAACACCCCAATTTTAGGCCAAGCCCTCTGGATCCCTGCTTTTTAAAGCAGGGTCATTGGACCAGTGTCATTAGCATCACCAACATGCTTGGGACCTACCATCCTGGTTATCTGTTGCATGCATCTGACTACCCAGACTTAGTGGCATAAAGCAATGCTCAGATTTTATGTTTATGGGTTCTGTGGCTCCCTAGGCCTCACTGGGCCTTTCTTGCTTGGGCCATGGGTGGTTGCAGGGACACAGTGAGTGAGAACTTAGCTGGGCTATTGGGCACCAGCATTGACATATGGCCTCCCACATGGCTTGGGCATCTCACTGCTTAGGTACTGGGTCCATGAGGGATGTCCCATAAGGGATGTTTGATGGCTCCTTATGATGTAACCTTGAAAATCCCAGAAGCAACAGTCCCCAACATTCTATTGGTTGATCAAATCAGTGAGACACTTCCAGATTTAAGGGAGCACTGACTCCCTGATTATGGGGGTGTCAAGGTCACACTGTCTTTGGACCACCCTCTAGAATCAGAGCCTACATTTCAATAAGCCCCTGGGCTCTTTAGGAGCTCTGGTAGTGTAGTGCCTAAGGCACTTGACTGCTAAACAGAAGGCTGAGTTCAAACCCACCAGCCACTCCTAGGAAGGAAGATTGGGCAATCTGCTTCTATAGAGATACCACCTTGGAAACCCAAAGAGGGGTTGCGATGAGTCATAACCAACTTGAAGGCCAAGAGTTTGGTGGGCTCTTCGTGTACACATTAAAGTTTGAGAAGCTCAGGGGCAAAGCACAGAGTCTACATATCTAACAACCTCCCTGCAGAGCAAGGGTGCTGGCCAAGGACCACCTGTGAGTGGCCAGATTTGGTCCAAGGTTGGCGCACTTTTCTGTAAAGGGCCAGAGAGTAAATATTTTAGGCTTGTCGGCTATACAATTTCTGTTACCACTACTAAACTCTGCTGTAGTAGGATGAAAAGAGCCATGACAAGTAAATGAACGGGTATAGGTGTGTGCCAATTGAATTTTATTTACAAACACACATGGTGGGCCAGGTTTTGTTCATGGACTGTAGTTTGTCAAGTCTTGCTCTGGGACACAAAGGTATGAGCCCCAATTTCTCTCAGGCCACTAGAGTCAAGAGTCAACTGTTCTTGGGTCATCATAACAGAGGCAGCAGTAAAACATGCCCCTCCCAACCCAGTTGTTTTCCTGAGGGGCTGTGATCCCTTTGTAAGTGGACATCTGAGTCAAGTGGCCACACTGAGGGACATGAACATTGATGTTCAGCTCTAGTCTAACTATTACGGATTGAATTGTGATCTCTAAAAGATGTGTTCAAATCCTAACCCCAGCACCTGTAAACATGACCTTGTTTGGAAATAGGAACTTTGAAGATGTCATCAGTTAACTGGAGTAGGGTGGATCCTAATCCAATGTGACTAGTGTCCTTAATAGAAGAGGACACAGAGATACACACAAGAGAAAAGGCAAAAGGAACATGGAGGCAAAGATTGGAGTTATGTGGCCATAAGCCAAGGAATGCCTGAGGCCACCTGGAGCTAGAAGAGGCCATGAAGAATTCTCTTCTAGAGTTTCCAGAAGGAGCCAATCCTGCCATCGCCTTTATTTTATCCCCATAAAACTCAGTTCACACTTCTGGGCTCGAGTACTGTGACAGAATAAATTTCTGTTGTTTTAAGCCACTAAGGTTATTATACTTTGTTACAGGAGCAATGAGAGACTCATACAGTGTAAAAAAAATGTTTGAAAGTTGATGAGAGCAGTTTTATGTGGGTCACAATGATGAAAACATTTAGGGGGAGCAAAAGTCACCAAGTAAAGAGGGGTGGCATATGACCCTGAGGTCCAGACCCCCATCTCCTCATGAATATCCCTCCTGGGGTTCAACTTCATCAGTCTCTCAGAGCGTGGGATATGCTCTCGCCACATTGCAAAACAATATCTAGAGTCTCTGTGTGTGAAGCGAGAGCCCTGGGGGCAGGCCTGGTAAGTGAACAGGGCGGGGAGATCAGGAAATGAGCAGAGCAGTTTGGAACAGCTAAGGGAAACGAACTTGTCTGTCAGTTTGGTGTGGTGGCTTGAGTGTTGCTGTGAGGCTGGAGGCTATGTTACCAGTGTTTCAAATGCCAGCAGGGTTACCTATGGTTATTTATGGTTCCAGTGGAGCTTCCAAACTAAGACAGACTCAAAAAGGAAGAAGCCATCCACTTCTCAAAGAATTGGCCAGTGAAAACTTTATGAATAGCAGTGAAAACACTGTCTGATATATTACTGGAAAATTTTATGAATTGCCCTGAAACATTGTGCAACATAGTGCCAGAAGATGAATCCCTCAGGTTAAAAGGCACTCAAAATACAACTCGGAAAGAACTGCCTCCTCAGAATAGAGCCGACCATAATGATGTGGATGGAGTAGAGCTTTCAGGGCCTCCTTTTGCTGATATATACAAGTCAAGATAAGAAGAAACAGCTGCAAATATTCATTAATAATTGGAACATGGAATGTACGAAGGAAAATTGGAAGTTGTCCAAAAGGAAATGGAACGCATAAAGATTGATATCCTCGGCATTAGTGAGCTGAAATGGACTGGTTTGGGCTGTTTTGAATCAGACAATCATGATCTACTATGCTGGGAATGACAAATTGAAGAGGAATGGTGTAGCATTCATTATCACAAAGTATGTTTCAAGATCTATCCTGAAGTACCATGCTGTCAGTGACAGGATAATATCCATACACCTATGAGAAAGACCAGTTAATATTGTTATGTTGTTGTTGTTGTTATGTGCTGTCGAGTCAAACCCGACTCATAGCGACCCCTCCTTGGGTTTCTGAGGCAGTATCACTATGGAAGTAGGATTGCCCAACCTTCCTTCCGAGGAGTGGCTGGTGGGTTTGAACCACCAGCCCTCTGGTTAGCAGGCAAGTGTCTTAGCCACTATGCTACCAGAGCTCCTTAGTATAATTCAAATTTATGCACCAACCACCAAAGCCAAAGATGAGGAATTTGAAGACTTTTACCAACTTCTGGAGTCTGAAATCAACCAAACATGCAATCAAGATGTGTTAATAATCACTGGTGATTGGAATGCAAAAGTTGGAAACAAAGAAGAATCACTGGTAGACAGAAAATATGGTCTTGGTGATAGAAATGATGCTGGAGATTGCATGATAGAATTTTGAAAGATCAACGACTTATTGCAAGTACCTTTTTTCAACAACACAAACAGTGGCTATACATGTGGACTTTGCCAGAAAGAGTACACAGGGATCAGATTGACTACATCTGTGGCAAGAGATGACTGAGAAGCTCAATATCTTCAGCCAAAACCAGGCCAGGAGCTGATTATGGGACAGACCATCAACTATTCATATGCAAGTTCAAGCTGAAGCTGAAGATAATGAAAAGAGTCCATGAGAGCCAAAATATGACTGTGATTGTATCCCTTCTGAATTAAGAGACCACCTAAAGAATAGATTTGATGCATTGGACACCAATGACTGAAAACCATAGGAATTGTGGATGACATCAAGAACATCATCCACGAAGAAAGCAAGAGGTCATTAAAAAGACAGGAAAGGAAAAAAAAGACCAAAGTTGATGTCAGAGGAGACTCTGAAACTTGCCCTAGAATGGAGAACAGCTAAAGCAAATGGGAGAATCGATAGGCTAAAAGAGCTGAACAGAAGATTTCAAAGAGTAGCTAGAGAAAACCAAGTCAATTATTATAATGAAATGTGCTAAGACCTGGAGTTAGAAACTAAAAGGGAAGAACACGCTCAGCATTTCTCAAGCTGAAAGAACCAAGGAAAAGATTTAAGCCTTGAATTGCAATATTGAAAGATTTCATGGGCAATATGTTGAATGATGCAGCAAACCTTAAATGAAGTTGGAAGGAATACACAGAGTCACTATACCAAAAAGAATTGGTAGATGATCAGCCGTTTCAGTAGGCGGCATATGATCAAGAACCAAATGGTACTGAAGGAAGAACTCAAAGCTATAGTGAAGGAATTGGGGAAAAACAAGGGTCTGGGAATTGACGGAATACCCATTGAGATGTTTCAACAAACAGATGCTGCACTGAAGACACTCACTTGACTATGCCAAGAGATTTGGAAGACAGCTACCTGGCCCACTGACTGGAAGAGATCCATATTTGTGCCCATTCAAAAGAAAGGTGATCACACAATGTGGAAATTACTGAAAAATATCATTGATATCACACACAAGTAAAATCTTACTGAAGATAATTCAGAAATGGTTGCAGCAGTATATTGACAGAGAACTTCCAGAAATGCAAGCTGGATTCAGAAGGGGATGTGGAACAAGGGATGTCATACATAGCTGATGTCAAATGGATCTTGGCTCAAAGCAAAGAATACCAGAAAGATGTTTACTTGTGTTTTATTGACTATGCAAAGATATTCAATTGTGTGGATCATAACAAATTGTGGATAATATCAAGAAGAATGGAAACTTCAGAACACGTAATTGTACTCTTGAGGAACCTGTACACAGACCAGGAGGCTGTCATTCGAACAGAACAAGGGGATACTGCATTGTTTAAAATCAAGATGGAAGTGTGTCAGGGTTGTATCCTTTCACCATACTTATTCAGTCTGTATGCCAAGTAAATAATCAGAGAAGCTGGACTACGTGAAGAAGAATGTGGCATCAGGATTAGAGGAAGGCTCATTAACAATCTGAGATATGTAGACAACACAACTTTTCTTGCTGAAAGTGAGGATAACTTGGAACACTTACTGATGAAGATTAAAGACTACTGTCCGCAGTATGGATTACACCTCAATATAAAGAAAAC
Source organism: Orycteropus afer afer (assembly GCF_000298275.1). NCBI lineage: Eukaryota > Metazoa > Chordata > Mammalia > Tubulidentata > Orycteropodidae > Orycteropus > Orycteropus afer. Next base: position 4,465,002 of record NW_006921806.1, on the reverse strand, counting down.
AAAAATCCTCACAACTGGACCAATAAGCAGCATCATGATGAATGGAGAAAAGATTGAAGTTGTCAAAGATTTCATATTACTTGATTCTATAATCAACGCCAAAGGAAGCAGCAGCCAAGACATCTAAAAACGTATTGTATTGGGCAAATCTGTTGCAAAAGACCTCTTTCAAGTGCTGAAGAGCAAAGATATCTCCTTGAAGTCTAAGATGCACCTAACCCAAGCCATAGTATTTTCGATCTCCTCACATGCATGTCAGAGCTGACAATGAATAAGGAAGGCCAAAGAGGAATTGAGGCTTTTGAGTTGTGGTGTTGGCAAAGAATGCTAAAAGTACCATGGACTACTAAAAAAAAGTAACAAATATGTCCTGGAATAAGTGCCATCAGATGATCCTTAGAAGTGAGAATGGCCAGACTTTGTCTCATCTACTTTGGCCATATTGTCAGAAGGGACCAGTCTCTGGAGAAGGATGTCATGCTTGGTAAAGTGGAGGGTCAACGAAAGAGGGGATGGCCCTCCACAAGATGAATTGACATGGAGGCTGCAGTGATGGGCTCAAGTATAGTAAAGATCACGAGGCTGGCATAGGACTGGGTAATGTTTTGTTCTGCTGTACTATGTTATGGGTCAAAGAGGACTCCACAGCACATAACAACAACAACCACGTCTAGTGTCACCCTTCCTTTTCAGCTTCTTTGGCTGCCTGTATCCTTGGCTTTTGGCCCCTTCCTTGTATCATTCCAACCTCTGCTTCCATCCTCACATCTCCTACTGCTAACTCTGACCTCCTACCTCCCTCTTATTAGGACCTTAGTGATAACATTGGACCCAGTGAATAATCCAGGAAAATCTCCCCGTCTCAAAATCTTTCACTTAATCACATCTGCAATCACATTGCCATGTTGTTGTTGTTGTTGTTATGTGCCATTGAGTCAGACCCGACTCATAGCGACCCCTCCTTGGGTTTCTGAGGTGGTATCACTACAGATAGATTAACCCATCTTCCTTCTGAGGAGTGGCTGGTGGGTTTGAACCACCAGCCTTCTGGTTAGCAGTCAAGTGCCTCAGACACTACGCTACCAGAGGTCCCTCACATTGCCAAAAAGGTCACATATTCACAAGTTCTGAGGACTAGGATGTGGAGTCCTTTGCTGTTGTTGTTGTTAGCTGCCATCTCCAACTCATGATGACTCCATGTATAACAGAATGAAATGTTTCCGAGTCCTGTCCCATCTTCATCATCATTGGTACATTTGAGTCCATTATTGCATCTATTGAGCTGATCCATCTCACTGAGGGTCTTCCATGCCCTTACTAGATGTCTATTTCATATGCACATGATGTCCTTCTCTAGCAATTGGTCTTTATGTATAACACATCCAAAGCAAGCAAGTCAGACCATGTTCTGTTGTGATCCATAGGTTTTTATTGGCTAATTTCCAGAAGTATATCACCAGACCTATCTTCCTAGGTCCTCTTAGTCTGGAAGTGCTGCTGAACTTGCCCACCATGGGTGACCCTGCTGGCATTTAAAATATCGGTGGCATAGCTTACAGGATCACAGCAACAATAAGCCTCCACAGTATGACAAACTGACAGATGGGCGGTGGAGATCAAGTTTGCACCCTGTGTTTTGTTTGCTTATGTCTCATATGGCCTTGCCCATCTCCTCAATCTCAGTGGTCTGAATGACTGTTTGGGGAATGTCTTTTATCAACCTCGTAGAGTTGGGTTTTGCATAGAGAGTCAATATGATGATCTTTTTATTTTAATAGGTGTATTGAGTCCATTTATACTTGCAGATATGACTTATTTTTTTAAATCAGTTCTGTCATATTATTTTATATTTAACATTTGTCTTTCACTGAATGGTCTGTTTCCTTCATCTGTTTTTGTATGCTTAGGAAGATTTGCTTTTTGTTCTAATGATTACTTATACTACCGTCTTTATACAATGTGCGTAGGTTCCTTTTCCTTACTTTACCACCAATTGCCACCAATTCCTGGTGACCCCATGCATGTCAGAGTAGAAGTGTGCTCCCTAGCATCTTCAATGGTGGAGTTTTTGGAACACCTTTCTTCTGAGGTGCCTCTGGGCAAATTTTTCAGTTAGTCGCCAGGTACTTTGACTGTTTGCCCCACTCAAGGACTCTTTTTTAACTTAAAACTCAAAAAACTCACTGTCTTCGAGTCAATTCGACTCATCACAACCCCTCCTTGGGTTTCTGAGGTAGTATCTCTACAGAAGTAGATTGCCCAATCTGCCTTCTGAGGAGTGGCTGGTGGGTTTGAACCACCAGCCTTCTGGTTAGCAGTCAAATGCCTTAGGTTCTACTATTTTGCTGTCATTTAAAAATGTCACCCCATTACCTTCATGGAGCAACTCTGGTAGCATAGTGCCTAAGGCTGGCAGTTCAAACCCACCAGCTGCTCCTCGGAAGGAAGGTTGGGCAATTTACTTCCATAGTGTACCGCCTCAGAAACCCAAGGAGGGGTCACTATGAGTCAGGTCTGACTCCACGGCACATAACAACAACAATCTCCATGGCAGTCAGCAAACTGTCCTTTCTTCCGCTTCTGTTATTTCTGCTTGGTCACAGTATGTGTTATCCTATCACCCTTATTCTCACTTTTGCTTTCAGCCACATATTTCAGTATTTGTTGTAAATGGTGCTCCTCACCAGAGACGCTTTACAACTTCCCTGATCCCCCAGCTGGGTAAATTCTCCTGGCGATTAGACTCCCCAGGAATAGCTAGCTCATGAAGCCAGGTTATCTTCCCCACCAACGCACCCTCCCCAAGTACTAGTGCCTGATCTCTGGTGCCTGAAAAACAAACACTATGGGTGTATAAACAATAGCCACAGCTTGTCTCATTGGGTTTCTTGCAAACATCCCCTTGCTGTTGTCTAGCCTGCAGCTGTTGAAACTTACAATGATGGTGACTCTTTCAAGGGGCCAAAGCTTTAAAGCACTAGATGATCACAGTCCTGGCCCCATGCCCACGGAATTTAGGGACTGGCCAATTTCCTGATCAGAGCAGTTATCCCCAGTAAATCTTCTAGAACCTAGAGCTGGTGCTGCCAAACCCAGATAGCAGAGTCAGGGTACCCAGGAGAGGCTTTGGGACTTGGCCCCCAGGATTCTGAGAACCCATCATCTGAGAAATTAAACTTTGTGGGGGTCCCTTCAAGGGCCAGTCACAGTGCTTTGCTCCGCCACATTCAGAAGACCCCCTACTTCTGTGACTTGGCTTCATTCCTGCCAAACTTAGCAATGTGCAGCCCCTGTGTGAGGTGATTCCCTACCCCAAACCTTCTAATTCTCATGTCCCTTAGTTCTCTCTGCCTCTGGCACCCCAAAGCCTTTGCATTCAAACCCAATATCCCAGTGGCCATTTCTACAGCCTCTTGCAGGGGAGTTGTAGAGGCCCACAGGCTGCCTGCAGGAAGACACCTCACATCCACACATCGGTTTCAGTGGGAAGACCCCCACCTAGTACATACCTCTGCGGCTCCTAGTCTTTGTGTACCTGGAGGTCTCTGAGCATGCATATCTCTGCCCTTCAGGCCACCCTTCCCCTGAGTCCCCTGCAGTGGTGGGTAGACCTGGGGTTCTGGCACCTCTGCTCCCCCTGAGTTTCTAACAGCTCAATTTGTGTCTTGAACCAAGTCCTTTTTCTTCCTAACAATGTGGGCCAAGGTCTGTTTAGTGCATTTGGGGCTTTTCTTCCTTTTCACATAGCCCCTCCACGGGCCTCCTGACCCACTGCTCTGGGCATTTGTGGGATGGGCTGTGGTAAGAGAGGGAAGGCTGGTGAGGCCTGTCTTGGTCACAGAGCCCAAATCCCATGCACCTGCTCCCCAAGTGGATAATCCCAAACAGGGGCACTGCCAAAGGACCAGCATCTGACTGGGGCCTCTGCTCTTGGCAGCTCCCTTTAATCACTCGTTCTCACTTGCCTCTGCTAAAGTCCCATTTAATCAGCATCTCAGGCATGTTTGCCCCACGTGGTGGGTGGTGGTTCTGTCGCCTGCAGTGTGCTCAGGGATCCTGAATCTTTCACTCTACTCTTCTTTCTGGTCCCACTGAATGTCCCACTGAGGGTTAGCTGACTCCCCTTCAACTCTCCTTCTCTCTCTTTGCTCCAGCCATGCCTACCTCCCTTGCTGTTCCTTTAACACCCCAAGTAACACCTCCCTAGGGCCTTTGCTCTGGCTTTTCTCTCTGTAGGGAATGCTCTCTTTTCAGAACCGAATTGAATCCCACCTTTAAGTTTCTGCTGAAATGTTACCTCCTTAATAAGGCCCACCTCAACAATCAGCTTAAAGCCTCAGCCCACCCCCAGTACCCTTGCATTCTGATCTTGTGCTTTGCTCCAGAGCACTTGTTACCTTTCACGTATAATCTGTATTATCTATTTATTGTATCTTTTGTCAGTGATTGCTCCCCCATAGGGACACGAATTCCAGGATGCAGGATCTTTGTATGTTTTGATCACTGATACATCCCAAATGCCAGTGCAGGGCTGGCCCCAGGAGGTTCTCCAAACCAAACCAAACCAAACTGGTTGCCTTTCAAAAGCATTCCAACTCATAGTGAGCCCATGTTACAGAGTAGAACTGTTCCATAGGACTTTCTTGGTTGTAATCTCTATGAAAGCAGATTTCCAGGCCTTTCTTCTGTGGTACTGCTGGGTAAGTTTGAACTGCCAACCTCAGGAGGTCTTAGCACCTAGATACAGAACCAGGAGTAAATGCCTCCTGCCTAGACCTTGATTGTGATTACAAACACTAAGCTCAACCTAGATGCCTCTGACACAGGGACCCACTGCTGACTGCCAGGGGGCTGGTACCCTCTTGGGGAGGAGTTCCCTCCTGAGAGGTGGGATCCCTTCTGGGGCAGGGTTGCCTGCTGGGGAGTAGTTTCCTCCCTGGGTCAGGTTCCTTCCTGGGACCGTGTACCTTCCTGGAGACCAGGATCCCTCAAGAGAGATGGGTCCCCTTCTGTGGGGTGAGCTCCTGCCTGAGAGGTAGATTTTCTCCTGGCGGGGGAGAGGGGTGGGTACACTGGAACCAGGGTTTCCTTCTGGGGCTAGGATTCTTCTGGACCCTTCTGGAGCTGGATATCCCTGGGGGCCATGTTCCTTTCTAGGAGGTAGGTTCTCTCCTGGCCTAGGTTCCCTCTTGTGATGCCAACCCAATATTTGAGACCCAATCCATCCCCATTCCTCTCTCTCTGGCCCTGAAGACCAACAAAACTTGTACGTGCCTGGCCACATTGCACTTTCATGGAGTCAAAACAGTCTATAATAAATGATGATGTAAAATGTCTTGGTCTCCTGAAATGCCCTTTGAACAACTGCAAGTTGTGACTTTTTATTGTCTTTGTAACTAGCACAGAGAACCTGTAGCCCTGCAGTTCGTTATGGAGTGCTCCATCTGACTCTGTTCCCCAAGGCTATCCTGGTCTGGGCTTTGTAGCCTGGTGTGCAGTGGGGGCTTAGGAAATATCCAGCTAACAGCTAAATAGAGATAGCACAACAGAAGACCCAGGGCAGCTTCCATCCCCTTATTTCTCTCTGGGATAACACAGAGGTAAAAATGTCAGATAAAAAGTTCTTGTGCAGGGAGCAGACCTGGCCCCACAGGAAGAACACCTCTGGACCCAGGTCCTGGGTACACAGAGAAGCTGTGCACCTCAATCACTTCCCAGCAGGGTTATGGGGGGGTGGAACAGTGGTTGAGGGACCACCCTGCTTGCTGACCGACCGGCTGCCTCTCTCCTGTTCCTCTTGATTGGATCACAGGCTGCTGGCTTGTGCACCCTAGAGGCAGGCATTGGGTCACGAGGTCTCTAAGCACCTTCTCACCTGCTCCTGGCAGGAACATTCCACACATTCTTTCCCAGAACTGCAGACTTCTGCAGAGCAGCAGTCTGATAGGTTGGAGGGAGGTATGCTGGGCTTGTTTCTTCCAGCCCTTCTCTCCTTTAGAAATCTCCAAGGCAATGGGGTGCTCCATGTCTCAGTCTGCCCTAAATGGCCAGGACACCCCTCACTTGGATCACCTAAGCAAACTTCCATCCTCCTTCCTCCTTTCTCCTCAACCACTCTGACCTCACAGGTTCATTCATTCATTTAACAAATACCACTGAGCCCCTTTGCAGCCAGGCCCTGCTGCAGGGGAGGGGACTGTGGGGGGAAAAAATGCCTCCTGTAAGTAGAGGCTGCAAGTGGGGCTCAGACACTTGTAGGAAACAACAGAGAGAGTATGGAGGACTCAAGCAGGTGACAGATAGGTGTTGGGACACTTCTGTGTCTAAGGTGGTCAGAAGGACTGCCAGGTACAGTGACATTGGAACGGTGATGCGACAGAAGGAGAGAGGACCTATGCAGAAATTTGGAAAGCAGATCAGGCAGAGGGAACAGTAAAGGTACCAATCTTAAAGCTACAGGAGGTACTCAGTAAGTTCCTGGAGTGTTGATAAAAGGAAGTTGGAAGTGAGTGGGAAGCCGAACTTCAGAGGGTGTCATGGATTCTTTTCTGAGTGGATAGTAGCTGCCATGGGTTCTGAGTAGAGTGAAGATGTGATCTAATTTAAGCATTTTATTGCTATTGATTTTGCTTTTGGTTTATGACTTTGGAGACCATGTATTACAGGATTTTCTTGGCTATAATCCTTATGGAAGCAGACTGGCGGACTTCTTTCTTCCATAGTGCCACTGAGTGAGTTCGAACTGCCACTGTTTTGGTTACCAGCTGAGTGTAAGCCATTTACACTATCCAGGGACCTTTGCTTTAAGCATTTAAAAAGGCTCATCTTTCTGCTCTGTAGAGGAAAAGCCAAGAGGAGTGGGATGGAGGGTGAAAGCAGGCACACTGAATAGGGCTGAGATATGTGGGGGCCCTGGGACAAGGTGTGACAATGGGGATCTGATTCTGGATGGATTTGGGAGGTCAAGTGTCAGGATTTGCTAAAGCGAGACATAAAAAAGATGGAGGGGTTATGGTTAGATGAGGTGGCCTCCTTTGTGGGCCGTGGTCCCTGTGGGCTGTGGTCCCTGTGTGCTGTGGTTCCTATGGATTGTGGTGCCTTGTGGGCTGTGTGCCCCATTGATTGTGGTCCTTTGTGGGCTATGATCTCTATGGGTTGTGGTCTTGTGTGCTATGCACCCCCCTGCCATTATCTATATATATTTCCCCCATGAGCTGTGGTTCTCTCATCTGCCTACTGAGGACTTGGGCTCTGCTACTGCCCCCCAGCCCACAGTGCTTCTGGCCCTGAGCTTGTCTGAGTCTCAGACTCAGGTCAGCCCACCTGACCATCCAGGGCCTCCAGGGCCAGCCTTGCCAGAAGCTCCTTCTTGACCTGCTCTCCTCTGGGCTTCAGTGCCACCTCTGTGTTTGATTTACAGACAATGCTACAATAGACAAGGCTGAAATCACCCCTAAAGATGCAAGTGCCATGACTGTCCTGGCAGATGATGTTTGAGTATTTCTGTTGCGTCAACCACGTTAGTGTCATAGCCCAGAACCCAGAGGCCACATTGTCCCTGAAAGGGGCTCTGTCCTCCACAGGGGGCCTCAGCCGGGAATGGTACACAGGGGGCTTTGTTCTCCAGCCTGGCCTGAGGAAGACCCCCTCCTCCAGTGTAGGCCTCAGGCAACTGCCTTGCTCCAGGCTGTGATGTTGGCTGATAGTGCTCCCACCAGCCAAGGCCCTTACTCACCTGTCTCTGGCACTACAGCTGTGGGAAACTCCTGTTTGACAGCCAGCGCCCCTCCCCGCTATACTCAGTGGGGAGGCACGCGAGCACAGAGTATATGACACATTGGAGAACCTGTGGGGAGCAGGGCCAGAGGTCTGCAAGTGACTCCTGGATAGGGGCTTTGATCCCCTCCCACTAGTTGTCAGTACTCTGTAAGTTACAGAGTAAGCACTCTGGTAATAAAAACAAGACTAAAACATTAGCATGTGGGACACACATGTTTCTAGTTTACAGCTGACATCAGCCTGGGCCCCCAGAACCTCTAACTCCTAGCCCCTGGTCTCTCCCCGCTGCCCCTACACCCCCTGCATTGTTCAGAATGCTGGTCACATCATTGAACAATGCCCGCCCCACCTCCCCCTGCATTGATCATCTCTGGTGACCACCCGCTGCTATGGGACAAGTCGCAGCTGGCCCTCCTGATGCACTCTGCCCTGCTCCTCCTTCCTCCTTCTTCTTCCCTTCCCCCAGCAAACCCTACCCTGCCCCCCACTTCCACCACTCCAAGGGCTAGAGTTGTCCAAAGAAACATTCCATGTACTTCCATTCCATGCCTCTGTTCACGCTCTGTTGAGTTCCCTCTTTACTGCCTGGTGAGATATGTTCAGCCTTCAAGGTTCATTTCTTAGGTCCCCTCTTCCAGGAAGCCTCCCTTGACTTCTCAAAGGAAAAGTAGTCCTCCTCATCTAGTGCAATGGAAACATGGTATTAGGAGTCAAACAATGGAACATGGGTTTAAGAGTCAAACAGCAAGGTTTAAACCCTGCCCCATTATTTTCACCCAATTATTTCTATGAATATATACAAAGACATGCATATGGCAGATACGGTGCTGGGCCCAGAAACGGAGCGAGGAAAAAAACACACAGTCCTGTTCTTGTGGAATCACCATAGCACAGGGCCAGATGTTATACAAGTAAGAGACTTGAAGAGTCACTAAGGATAGCTGTGGTCACCCTGGTTGGGGGCAATGAGGGCACCATGAAGCTGGTGATATGTGGGAGGTATAACTAGATTAATGAGGCAGCATTCGGACATTCAGGTGAGACCCAAGGCCAAGGAGGAGCCAGAGAAGAAGAGGAAGAAGCCAGAGGAAATTGTCCATGCAAATGTCTTGGGGCAGCAAAGAGGGACTATGAGAAGAAGGAGGTCCATGTAACAGAAACACAGAGTCCTTGAGTGCCTTCAGAATGGCCAGGAGCCAGCCAGTGGAAGGATGTGGCAGCTCTGACTGCTAGTGGAGACCAGATGCCACGAAGGTGGGCATGGCAGGGGTCTGGGCCAGAGAGCCGGGGCCTGGTGGTGGGGTGAAGATGGCAGCATGGGCAAGCACGCTTGGAGGCTGAATCCACAGGACATGGTACTGAATTCCATGCCAGGTAGGAGGCAAAAGGGCCTAGGATGCTGGGGGCTCTGGCACACTGGACTGGAGGGGCAGGAGGATCTGGGGAAGGTAGGGAGTTGGTTTTGTGTACAGTCCCTTGGTGGTATAAACGGTTAATGCGCTCAGCTGTTGGAGGTTCCAGTCCACTCTAAGGTACATTGGAAGAAAGGCCTGGTGATCTACTTCTGAAAAATCAACCATTGAAAATCATGCAGAGCACAGTTCTACTCTGGCTCACATAGGGTGACCGTGAGGCTGAACAGACTCCATGGAAACTGGTGTAGGCGGTTCTGTACACATCAGGTAGGGGTCCAGGGGATGCTGCCTTTCTGAGCTGGCAGCTCTGCAAGGCCTGGGCTGCAGGGGTTGGTGGAAATCTGGTGCTCTGGTGCCATTGAAAGCCATAGGTTGGGGGTGGGGTCTCATATGAAGCAGCATGGTGTGGCTCCACAGCAGTCATGGTCCCAGATGGAAAAGAGTTCCACAGCACCAAGCCTCAGTTTTTTCATCTGTAAAATGGAGAGGATAATTCTGAGTTTGCTAACTTTCTGGTGTAGTTGAATGAGGTAAAGTTTCTGCAAGTCCCAAGCTCTGTGGCTGCATGACAGCAGAAGCACAGCTGGTGCTAGCTGCTTCCTTGACCTCGCCCACAGGCCCTGGTACCTGGCTCTGTCATGGGTTTGTTCCTGGGCCATGGTCATCCTGTTTGTGTCTGTATGCTGCCTGCAAGCCTCTCCAAGGCTGCTATCAACCCCTGTGAGGCTTCCTGCACCTGGGGACACTGGGCCAGTGCTGACTGAAAGACCAATGGAACACAGTCAGGACATAAAATGGCCACAGTGGCCAGAGTTGAAAAAGAGTCAAATTTGGCAAGATGGTGGACTTTCAAAAACTAGGAAAGTGAGAAAACCATGTGTTGCCAAAGAACTAAGACCTTTTGACAGAAAGAACCTGTGGTAACATGTATGACCCAGCAGATAAGGTACTTTGCTCCTGGGAGAACATTTCTGCTATTAGAGAGAAAATGGCTTTAGGACGTGAGATTTTCTCAGCGATGAAAGAATAATCACCCCATTGTTACGGACACCAGAGAATAGGAAATATTTTCAGGTATAATTGGCCAGATTATGAAATGCAGCTCTTTGAAATATGGTATCTTCTTGGATTCATTTTAAATTGCCTCTGTCCACAACAGGGAGCCCTTGGGTGGTACAAACAGTGAACGTGTGCTGCTGACCAAGAGGTTGGGGGTTAGTGTCCAACCAGAGCCGCATCAGAAGAAAGGCCTGGTGATCTACTTTCAAAATTCAGCCATTGAAGGTCACGTGAAGGTAGTTCTGCTCTGACACACACAGGTCACCAGGAGTCAGAATCAACTTGACAACTGGTCTGGTCTATTGCCTCACCCATCATAGCAAGCCAGGGAAAAGGGCTCATTCCCCTAAAAATGGGTTATTTGAAAATTATTTTCATAACTTTTTCTTGAAATGATTTTAGATTTTCAGAAGAACTGCAAAGATAATACACAACATTTCTGTATACCTTTCACCCAACTTCCCCTAATGTCATCTTCATTACCAGGGTACATTTGTCAAAACCAAGAAATTACCATGGGAACATTGCTATTAAGTAGTTTACTGACTCTATTTAGATTTTACTAGTTTTCCCACTAATGTCCTTATTTAAAATTTAAAAAAATTCTCAAATCCCACATTGCATTTGTTGTTATGTCTCCCAAGTCTTCTCTGATCTGGGACAGGTCTTTCCTTGTTTTTCATGACCTTGACACCTTTCAAGGATCCTGGTCAGTTAACTTGTTGAGTGTCTCTCAATTAAGGTTTCTCTGATGTTTTCTCATAGTTACAATAGGGTTATTGGATTTCTGGAAAGAATTCCACAGAGGTCAAATGTTAGTCTCCTCTCATTTTATCAGAGAGCACAGGATACCAACGTGACTTATCACAGCGGATGTAACCTTGACTACATGGTGAAGGAGGCATCTGCTGGGTTTCTCCATTGTGAAGTCAATATTTTTCCCTTTATATTGCCTATTTGTTAGAAGTGAGTAGCTGAGCACAGCCCACAGCTGAGGAGAAGGAAATCAAGCTCTACCTCCCAGAGAAAGGAGTTTGAGAGAATTTACAGGCAAGTGTTCAAACCACAAGTATTTAGGGGAAAGATGCTTTGAGGCTGTCCAGGCATCTTGCTTCTCCTTAAAGTTCTGTCCTTTGCTTTTAGCATTCATCTGTGGATCTTGCCTACAGCAATTACTCCTGAGTGTTCTGACACAATTTTCTGTTTTTCCACTCCTTCATTTGTTATTTGGAGTACTTCTTTGAGAAAGAACATGTATTCCTTTCTCCCTTACTCCCCAGAGAATCCAACTCTCCTGGCTCTCCTGTCTTTTCTGGCTGCGCTATTGTCATGTGTATTTCAGGCTCATTATTCCAGTGTTGGAGCAGAGGAGTGACGTTCTTGGATGCTTTGGTTCCACTTTGGTCTTGGGCACCATGAGCATGGTCCCAGCTATAGTGCTGGTCCTGCTCATGTTCCTGCCCTCCTGTGGCCCTCCTCACTACAATGGGCTTCTGAGGTGTCCACAGGTGGGCACTGCTGTTTCCCTACAGGTGAAGGATGAGGCTCCCAGAGGAGGTGGGGAGGTGGTCTGGGTGGATTTCAGTGGTGGTGGCTTCCCCTCCCCCAGCCAACATCAGGGGTGGGAAAGCTTTCTGAGTATTCTCCTGTCTTTCATGTGGGTACTCGGTGAAGTTGCTGGAGGAAAAGTCTCAAAAGGGTAGGAACGTCCTTTTTCTGAGGCTCCCAGGGTCTTGACACTCTAGTAGCCTACACTCATCCTTTTACAATACGTTAAACATTTCTAGTTTTATCATCTGGCTAGCTGTGGTTGGCTGAATATTCACCCTGGAAAGATGTCCATATCCTATTCCTCTGAACTTGTGAATGTGGAACCTCACATGGCAACAGGAACTTTGCAGATGTGTTTAAGTTATGGATCTCCAGATGGGGAGATGATCCTGGATTATTGGATGGGTCCAGTGTGATCATGAGGGTCCTTATAAGAGGAAGCCAGGAGAGACTGGAGAAGAGGAAAAGGTAGAGCTTTCAGTCATGAGCTTTAAAAATGTAGGAAGAGGCCCCTAGAGGCTGAAAAGGAAGGAAACAGATTCTCCTCCAGGGAACCTCCAGGGGGGAAAAAAAACCCAAAAACAAAACTTTCTGAGTCTTCTCATCTTTCCTGGTGGGTCCTAGAGGAAAGTCTTCACACTCACCCACAGCTGGGCCTTGGCACTTTGTTAAGCACTGAGGTTTATTGCCAGCATATATGGCACCTGCTCCAGATGGGCAAAGCTCAGTCCACTGTCTCCCTGCAGGAATCTGTCCCTTTCTAGTCTTCAGGTTCTGTGATGTGTTCAAAACAGTTGTGAATTTTCCATTTTTCCATTCTTTTATTTAATTATATTACTGTGCTTTGGGTGCAAATTCACAGAGCAGAATTTGTTTTACAAATTTAACAGTTCGTGTAGATTTGGTTTCACATCCCGATTACCATCCCCAACCCTAACCCACTCTCCTCCCCTCTCTTCCCTGTGATCCCCTCTCCCTGAGCCCTTCATAACTATGTATGTCCAGCTTTCCCTCCATGTGAATGATGCCCCTTTGGTGCCCCATGGCCAATTGCTCCAAGGGGTGTCTCTCTGTAGAGTAGGTTGGTGCATAGCTCTTGCTTCTCCTTAAAGTTCTGTCCTTTGTTTTTAGCATTCATCTGTGGATCTTGCCTACATCAATTACTCCTGAGTGTTCTGACACAATTTTCTGTTTTCCCACTCCTTCATTTGTTATTTGGAGTACTTCTTTAAGAAAGAAAATGTATTCCTTTCTCCCTCACTCCCCAGAGAATCCAACTCTCCTGGCTCCCCTGTCTTTTCTGGCTGTGCTTTTGTCACGTGTATTTCAGGCTCATTCTGCATGTAAGTCTTTCTACTGTTGGACTGGGAGCCAATCCTTAGGAGTGAATCCTATCTCAGGCCTGAAGTGTATCCTAGGGCCATAGTCTTGGGGGTCCTGCCAGACTCCATCTGACCAGTAATTCTGGTTATTAATGTGTTTTTGAATTTTGTTCCATGTTTTCCCTCCTACTCTGCCCAGGATCTCCATTTTTGATCCCTTCCCATGTAGTTGGCATTGGTAGCCAGGCACTACCTAGTTCTTCTGATCTTGAGGTCCATCATATCCTTGGACTTATTGCTTCCAAATGCCCTTGAGTTTCTTCATTCTTCTTCACTTCAGATGAGAGGAGACCCTTAGCTGCATCTGAGATGACTGCTTGAAAGCTTTTAAGACCCCAGTCGCTATTCAAGTACGTTGTGGAATAAGATTTTTATGTATTATGTTGTGCCAATTGAGCCTGGTGTCCCCCAATACCATGGTTCTGAGTCAGCAGGCCTGGTGGTTCTCTCTCCCAAGGTGTTTGGCTGTCTCTGAGGGATTACTCCAACTCTGTCTTCTGTTGCTTCTGTAATGATTGTGGTTATTTTGTATCACTAGTATCTAAGCAAGGTTATCTTCAGCTAAATCTATCATTGGTCTATGGTACATTCCTGTTCGCTGACCCCCATCTGATCTTCTCAGTTGTCTACGCATTTATCTGTAGCCTGGTGTTTGGTGTTAGTGGTAATGCAGTATTGTGCATATATTGGTGTTAGCTTCTGTTGTCTATATCTTATGTGCACAATTCAGTGTCCTCCCTTTCCCCAATGCTATCATGCTGATCACAGACTCAGTGTGTGGCCCCCAACTAGTCTGAAAATTTCCCTCCCCCTCCTCCCATCCTTAGTAACCTACAAAGTGAGTTCCCTTCCCTAAGCAAACCGTTCCTTGACTTTTTACACCAATGGGTTCATACAATATTTGTCCTTCTGTGATTGACTTATTTCACTCAGCATAATATCCTCCAGATGCATCCATGTTGTGAGATGATTTGTGTATCCTTCATTATTCTTTAAGGTAGCATAGAATTCCATTGTGTGAATATATCATGATTTGGTAATCCATTCATCTGCTGATGGGCGTTAGTATCTCTTCACTATAGTGAATTGTGCTGTGATGAACATGGGTGTGCATATGTCTGTTTGTGCCCTGTCTCTCATTTCTTTAGGATATATTCCTAATAATGAAATTTGTGGTTCAAATGGTATTTCTATTTTCAGTTTTTTAAGGAAATGCCATATCATTTTCCACAATGATTTTACCATTTTACAGTCCTACCAACAATGTATAAGAGTTCCAATCTCCCCACAACCTTGCCAGCATTTGTTATTTTCTGTCTTGTTGAACTTTGCTATTATTGCTGGGGTGAGATGATATCTCATCTCTCTAATGGCTAATAATTGTGAGAAATTCCTCATGTGTTTGTTGACCACCAGTATATCATCTTTAGTGAAGTGTCTGTTCATGTCCCTTGCCCATTTTTGAATTGGATTGCTTATCTTTTTGGCGTTGAAGTGCTGAAGTTTTCTATAAATTTTGGAGATAAGTCCTTTGTCAGTCATATTTTCATTTTTGTCAGAAAATATTTTCTCCCAATCTGTAGGTTCTTTTTTTTTTTTTTACCCTTTTGGAGAAGTCTTTTGATGTGCATAAGAATTTAATTTTTATGGTTGATAGTCTATTTATGCCATAGATTAGGGCCTCTCGATTTGCTCCTATTTGATCTTTGATGAGCTTTGTAGTTTTGGATTTTACATTTAAGTCTTTGATCCAACTTGAGTTTGTTTTTGTGTATGAGGTGAGGTATGGGTCTTGTTTCATTTTTCTGTAGGTGGATATACAATTTGCCAGTACCATTTGTTAAAGAGGCTATCTCTTTCCCATTTGATGGGTTTTGGTCCTTTGTGAAAGATCAGCTGTCCATAGATGGATGGGCCTATCTCTGGGCTTTTGATTCTGTTCCATTGGTCTATCTGTCTGTCACCGTACCAATATCACACTATTTTAACTACTAAGTTTTGAGATCTGGGAGTATGAGACCTCTTATTTTGTTTTTCTTCTTCAGTAGTGCTTTGCTTTATCCGAGGTCTTTTTCCTTTCTAAGGCATTTGACTGCTAATTAGAAGGCTGGCGGTTTAAACCCACCAGCCACTCCTTGGAAGGAAGGAAGGTTGGGCAATCTACTTTTATGGTGATACTGCCTCAGAAACCCAAGGAGGGGTCGCTATAAGTCAGATCCAACTTGACTGCAGTGTGCATATTGCATGTATGAAGTTAGTAACTGGTTTTTCCATATCCTTAAAAAAATGTTGATGGTATGTGGACTGGGATTGCATTAAATGTGTAGATTACTTTCAGTAGTATTGACATTTTCACAATATTCAGTCTTCCTATCCATGAACAAGGCAGATTCTTCCATTTATGTAGATCTCTTGTTGTGTCCTATAGTAGTGTTTAATAGTCTTCTTTGTATAGGTCTTTTGTGTCTCTGGTAAGATTTAGTCCTAGATTTTTATCTTGTTGGTAGCTATTGTAAATGGTATTGTTTTCCTTATTTCTTTTTCAGAGACTTTTTGTTGATGTAGAGGAATCCAACTGATTTTTATATGTTGATCTTGTATCCTGCCACTTTGCTTAACCTGTCTATTAGTTTCAATAGTTTTTTTTTTTGCTGAGTCCCTTGGTTTTTTTATGTATAGGATCATGTCATCCACAAATAGAGGTAGCTTTACTTCCTCTTTGCCAATTTGGATACCTTTTATTTCTCTTTCTTTCCTTATTGGCCTGGCTAGGACTTCCAATACAATGTTAAATAAAAATGGTGATAGAGGGCATCCCTGTCTGTTTCCCGTTTACAAGGGGAATGCTTTGAGTCTTTCTCCATTAACAATCATGTTGGCCATATCTAGTTCTTTTCTTGTATCAAGATTGGGAGCAGTGTTGCTTCCAGCTCTTCATATCCCTGAGCTGAAACAAGAAATCTGAAAGTGGCAGGTTATTTTAAAAAATTTTTTGTTTGTTTGTTTATTTTGATCATTCGTTTAAAGGTTTTTTGCTTATTTGTTCATGTATTTGTTGTGATGAGTTCATATATAACAAAACAATTGCTTTTTCAACATTTTTTTACATTACAATTCAGTACATTAATTATGTTCATGTTGTGCAGCCATCACCACTATCCATTTCCAAAGTGCGATGATTTTTAATGGGTTTAATTTTGTGTTTTTCACTAGAAAAAGACATAATATTTGAAAGAGCATTAGTGAAAATGAGGGAAACACTCTACAAGATGGATTGACGTAGTAGCTGCAACAAAGGACTCAAACATGCCAACAATCATGAAGATAGCACAGGACCAGTAATGTTTCATTCTGTTATACATAAGGTCACTCTGACTCAGAGATGGTTCAATGGCATCCAACAGCGACAATTCCATTTTCTCATAGGAATGCTGATGTGAGTCTGCTCCTAAGTAGGAATAGCACCCAGGATTTAAAAAACATCTTTATCACAAGCCCCATGCAGGAGACACCCTGGGGTAGAGTGAATTACTTAATATGGTTCTTCTACCCATGGGCTTTGTGACTCCCACTAGATGACTGGGTGGAACTATGTAAATGTGAGGTGCTTGTGGTCCAACAAGGGGATTGGATAACTTGTTAATATTGTAAATAAGGTACATGGCACCCTTATGGGGGTGGGACCATGCAAATAAGGTATATGGAACACTAATGTGGGGATTGGTCAGTTTTGGTATCCCACTAGGCTTAAAATGAGCCATCCCAAAGTTAGAAAAGAGGGATCTTACTACCATCAAGACAGAAGAAGCTGGGGATGTAGCGTGTTCTTGGACCTGAGATCACTGTGCTGAGATGGCAGCAGACAGCAGTAGCAGAGGCAGCAGAACCAAGAGACTGGCATGAGATGGAACAGCAGGCTTGCTGGCCCAAAGAGCAAGAAAGCTGAATGTCTTTGGGCAGGAGGCTTGCTGACTGAGTTGGGTATATCAATCAACAGAGCTAAAAGAGCTTTGTAACACTTGCCTGAGCAGGGGAGAAGGTAGGCTGAAAGGCCAAAGGCCAAAGAGAGGCACGGTAGCAGTGAGGCTGCCCTGATCAAAGAATTGTATCCTGAGCATTCCTGAACCTGAATTGTAACCTGTTACTTCCCTAATAAACCACGTAATTGTGAATATTGTGTGTGAGTTCTGTGTGGCCAAGGCAATGAATTATGAAACCCAACAGAGAAGTAGAGTGCTGTGGAGGAGTGGTTGGTATTAGAAATGGAAAAGGGTTAGAGAGTGGTGGAATGTCTGATCACAACCTCATAGAAACCAGCCTTGGCTGTTGATGCTGATAGTGATTCTCTATCTCCTCTCTGAAGTTAGAGGAAGTCAGAAGATGCCACCACCATGCCCTTTTTGCATACCCCTTTACTGGCTTGCTTTCTGGTGGGACAATCTCCTCGGCTGCCCCATCAGTGACCCCCTGCTGGCATTGCCTATGTGTTTCCAGTTGGTTCTGTTTCCAAATGTCTTCATTCATGCTCCGGGGAAGCCGAGCTTACCACGGCAACCAGTTAAATCATGTCAGGGATATGTTTTGCTGAGGAAATCATTAATCAGAGCAATCTTGGCAATTGTTAAGATCCCCAAATGCCCAGGCTCTAAGGAGCAGGTCCTGTCCTGTGGTCTTGGAGCTGGGTGCTGAACATTTTCTGCACTTGGTTGAAATGTGTCTGCCTCCAGGTCCTCAGGGACCACACACTCCCCTAGTCTGCCTGGTCCTGGCAGGGTCAAGCATGAATATGCAAGGAGAATTTAGTAAAGGGACTATTTGCAGAGGGGTGGAGTCCCTGGGTGCTGCAAATGATTGACAAGATCAGCTGCTAATTGAATGGTTGGAGGTTCAGGTCCACCCAGAGGCACCTCGGAAGAAAGAATCTACTTCCAAAAAACCAGCCATCGAAAACCCTGTGGAGCACAGCTCTACTCTGACACACATGGCAACTGTTTATTTTTTGTTTGTTTGTTTGTTTTTTCTTGCAAAGGTGTAGCCAAAGGGTCAGGAGCGATGGGGCACAGTGACTGCTGGGATCAGGAACAGGATCCATACCTACAGATAGACTGAGGGGAGGCCACTTGGTGCAAGCAGGGGGCGCTTCACTGAGGTATGCCCTTGGAGTCCTTGCTTTCATTCTCCTACCAGGCTTGCTGGGGACTGAACAAGCTTTAACAAAGGGCTGGGGACCTAGGCAGAGAGGTGAGTGGGGAAGAGTAAGGGTGATCCTCTCCTCACATCAGTCCACAAGCTCCCACAAAGTGGCTCTGTGTCCTTTGAATTTTACATTTGGCTGAGGCAGAGAACACGCAAGTGGAATAGCAACCCATGCAAAGAGTGGAGAAGAGTTTCCCATCCTTTCACTAGGAGTTGGCAGCTTGTAGCCTTGCTACTCAGAACTGCCATGTTTACCGTATTTTTTTTTTTTTTTTGCAAATAGCATACCCACATGAATAAATAACACATACACACACACATATAACAGGTGGAAATTATGGAATTATCTAAAAAAAATTCTGGCATAGCGAGCCCAGGCATACACTGTGGGTTTCTCATGACACTTTCAGAAGTGAATTTCAGTCTCATTCACCCTCATTCAATAGTCTGCAAATGTTACTTTTGATCATCTTTGTATAATGAAGGTATAAACCCTAGTCAAGAAATCATGGATCAAGTTAGGTAATACCCTGGTAATGAGAAAATAAGTAATTGATATTGTGTGTTTGCCCTGGGGGAGTTTGCGGCATGGCCTGAGAGTGGTGGAGTTTTCTTGCAGTGGATCTGCACCCAGGTATGTTGCACTGGAGCTGGGCAGAATGTTAGGCAGAGGGCTGCACGTGGAGCTGCCACAGCCTGAGTTCAAGCTGGCCCTGTGGCAGGTGGGGGCTGTTGCCCATGCTGGCCAGTGTCCCAAGGTGCTAGACCCACATGAATCTGGACAGAGATGGTGAAGGTGGGGGCACACACTGCTCCAGCCCCTTGGAGCCCCCAGGGTGGCCAGTTGGACACATCTTGTTTGAACAAGGGATACATGATCCTTTGTCCCCGCTGCTCCCATGTCTATCCTGTGGCATCTGTGCAGGCGGGAGATTGAAACAGCCTGAGCATGGCTGTCAGCCAGCCAGACACTGGGGCAGAATGTATGTGGCTGCAGCATGTCACCCTCGCCCACCTGAGTGGCCTCTCCTGCCTGGGGTGCACAGACTCACATACTTCCTGGGCTGTCTGCCCTGGTAAGGGTTGTTTCCGGGGAAAAAAGTCATTTCTTCCTGCAATGGAGAAAGCAATTTGCCAAATAGGGAGGGAATTCTGCCAGGTGAGGAGATGCTTTGAAAACTTGAGGGTAGGCTAGTGAGGGTCTACTACTGGGAACCACACCTCAGTGTCAACAGGCACCATGATGAATACTTAACATTAAATCTATTGGACATTTAAAAAAAGAAAAGAAATTGAAGTCAGCAACATGTAAAAATATCGGTATGGTGTGCTTATGAAAATAATGTGAGGAAGGTTTCATGGTATGCAAAAGCATATAACACGCACATTATTTGTGTAAAAATGTGGTACCTTCTTTAAGGGATGGCAAGCCAGGCACAGTGGGTCTGAGGGCAGGGGCAAACCCCTTCTGGCATTTCTCAGGCTCCATTTCCAAGGCCTGACTGAGTGCTAGTACTGGAATCTCAGATATTTTAGAAACTGGAAGCCACCCCACCAGGACCTGGAGAAGTGCCAGACGCCTGCTAGCAGAGCTGCCTTGAAAAGGCCTCAGCACAGGTGCGTTTTGTCCGCCCTGTCCCAGTCAGCCATTAATAAAGTTCAGTGAGGCTTCTTTTCATAGACTCCAACACCAGATTTGCAAAATATGCTCTCAAAGATCTTCACAAATTCCTCTTCCTAGGATGTTAACAATTCATCTTCCTGTCTGTGTGAATTCCAAGGACCTTGCAGTGTAGAGTGAGGAATAAATTATTGTGGACCAGGTCTGAGTGGAGGGGAGAAGGAGGAGGGGGCTCAATAGAGTGAGGAGCACTGCCCAGGAAACTGAAATTAAGAACAAACTGTGTCCCCAGGCATATTCTATTCAACAACACATTTACCTTCTTATTTCT
Source organism: Orycteropus afer afer (assembly GCF_000298275.1). NCBI lineage: Eukaryota > Metazoa > Chordata > Mammalia > Tubulidentata > Orycteropodidae > Orycteropus > Orycteropus afer. Next base: position 4,444,668 of record NW_006921806.1, on the reverse strand, counting down.
CTGTGCCTTCTTTCATAGCCTGAGAAGTTGTTAGTTCTTAGTTGCCATCGAGTTGGTTCCCAACTCATGGTGACCCTGTGCACAGCAGAACAAAACATTGCCCATCATCGTGATCAGCGGTGTATGTGAGCTGCAGCCACTGTGTATTTTGAGTCCCTTCCAATTTAGGAGGCTCATCTTCCAGCATTGTGTTGGATAGTACTCTGCTGTGATTCATAGGATTTTCAGTGGCTGATTTTCAAAAGTAGAGCACCAGACCTTTCTTGCTAGTTTGTCTTGGTCTGGAAGCTCTGCTGAAATCTGTCCACCATTAGGAGACCCTGCTGGAATTTGAAATAGCTTCTAGCCTCACAGCAACATGTAAACCACCACAGTATGACTCACTGACAAATGGGTGGTGGAAAGAATTTACATATTACAATATGTACCTTTGTATTGCAGTGTATCTTTGCAGGCCCCAAAATTCAGCAGAAAGGCTGTTTGTCAATCATTTATTCACTTCTTCATTCAGATATGCATTGCCACCTACTAGGTAAGGAGCAGGAGCTCTGGTAGTGTAGTGCCTAAGGCCCTTGACTGCTAATCAAAAGGCTGGCAGTTCAAACCCACCAGGCACTCCTCGGAAGGAAGATGGGGCAATCTACTTCTGTAGTGATACCACCTCAGAAACCCAAGGAGGGGTCACTGTGAGTTGGGTCCAACTCGACGGCATAACAACAATAGGTAAGGAGCAGGACTAGGTCCTAGGAGTCAGACAGAAGCAAAACCCATGTGGCCTCTGGATTGAGACACCATTCTCTCCCCCTCTTGAATCCCCATACCAATGTCACCTCTTTTGCCCACTAGTTAGGCAACCCTGTTATATAATCTGTTGGATCATGTCATGCCTCTGCTCCACATCCTCAGTCAGTGCCTTCTCATTCACCCTGATCTGAACCCTTTCCACCTTTTCATCCTTGTCTCTCTGCCGCACTGGCCTCCTTTCTGTGCCTTGAACATACCAGCACATGCCTGTCTTGAAGTCTTCACATTGGCTGTTCCCTCTGCCTCAGTGCAGTTCCTTACAATAATGGCAGGCTCATTCCCATTCCTCCTTCCAGTCTTTGCACTCAGGTCTCCTTCTCAGGAAAGCTCCCCTCTCATCTCCATTTATCATCCTGCATACCAGCAAAGACTCCTGAACTTGTTTTATTCCCCCTCTTATAAAAATGTTCATTTATGAGAGGAGGGATATTTATCTGTTTTGTGATGATATATTCCTAGTATCCAGACAGTGCCTAGCACAAAGGAGCTGTTCAAAGCTATGTTAACTTATTGAATGCATGAGTAATGAAAGTTGATATCAATGCTGGGAAGGGTGTGGGGAACAGCTGCCTGGTGCTTCAATGATGGGAAGGTAAGTTAGGCTGTGTTTTACATTATGATTTGGCAGTGTGGAGACCCATGTTAAAACATGCCACTTTTCTTTCTTTCTTACTTTTATTTGGTGAAAACATATACAAGACATTTGCCAACATAACAGCTTCCACATTTACAGCTCAGGGACTTTAATAACATTTTTTTCATGTTGTGTCACCATTATTGCTATCTTTTCCCAAAATATCCCATCACCATTAGCATACAGTCAATGCCCCACAGACAAAAGTTTCCCCTTTCTCCCTCCCTTCTACCCCTGGTAACCACTAAGAATCTTTGATACATAGGTACCAAACCAAACCAAAACAAACTCACTGCTGTCGAGCCGATTCCGACTCATAGTGACCCTTCCTTGGGTTTCCAAGGTGATATCTCTATGGAAGTAGATTGCCCAATCTTCCTTCCGAGGAGTGGCTGGTGGGTTTGAACCACCAGCCTTCTGGCTGGCAGTAAAATGCCTTAGACACTATGCTACCAGAGCTCTTTTGATAGAGAGATAGAGGGATAGATAGAGAGTAGAGAGAGAGAATGAGAGAGAGAGGAGAGAGAGAGAGAGAGAGAGAGATTTTTAACTTATTTAGGAATTTCACCCTCTTTCACCTATTTCACCTACCATCCCTAGTAACCAACAAAGAAAGTTCCCTTCCATGTGGAAACTTTTCCTTGACTTTTTACAATAGTGGATTAATACAATATTTGTCCTTCCATGATTGACTTATTTCACTTGGCATAATGTCCTCCAAGTTCATCCACCTTATGTGGTGTTTTGCAGATTCTACCTTATTCTTTAATGTTCCACAGTATTCCATTGTACGCGTGTACAAGAGTTTGGTTATCCATTCCTCCATTGATGGGCACTTGGGCTGCTTCCATCTCTTTGCTGTTGTGAATAGTGCTGTGATGAACATGGGTGTGCATATATCTATTCATGTCCTGCCTTTCACTTCTTTAGGATATATGCCTACTATTGAGACTGCTGGATTAAATGGTATTTCTCTTTCCAACTTTTTAAGGAATCGCCATACCGATTTCCACAGTGGTCGGATCATTTTACAGTCCCACCAGCAGTGTATGAGAGTCTCAATCTCTCCACAGCCTGACCAACATTTGTTATTTTCTGCCTTGTTGAACTTTGCCATTAGTGCTGGGGCAAGATGGTATCTCGTTGTTTTGATTTGCATCTAATGGTTAATGATCGTGAATATTTCTTCATGTGTTTGTTGAACATGCCACATTTTCAACAAGAAATTCTACTTCTAGGTAGCTACCTGTTATGAATTATGTGCCCCCCCCCAAATGTGTTGAAGTCCTAAACTTTGTAGCTGTAAATATGACCTTGTTTGGAAATATAATTTTTCTTTTGCTATGTTAATGAGGCTATACAAGTATAGGGTGGGTCTTAAACCTAATCACTTCTGAATGATGTCTTATAAAAAGAATAGAATAGACACAGAGACAAACATGGGGGAAGGCAGATGTCAAGGAACACCAGAGAATGCCAAGGAACTTTGTAGTTACCAATGAGAAAGGCCTCTTCCTTAGAGAAAAGGCCCTGATTTGGACTTCTGGACTCTGAAACTGTGAGTCAAAAAATTCCTATTCTTTGAAGCCACCCATTTGTGGTATTTTGCACTATGGCAGCTGTAGGTCACTAAAATATTTCCCTAGAGAAAGTAGGGAAGAATTTCATTCTTGCAAACTCAGCCATAGTTTGTATAACATAGGCTTATCTGGCTCTTGCATTTTTAGTGGAATCTACCCATAAAAATTTCTGGATCTGGTTTCTTTTACAGGGTAGATGTTTAGCTGTCTTTGAAAGTATTTTATGTCCCACATCTCCCTGTTTCTTTGTTATTATTTGGTTTGCTGGAATTCAGGTTTTCAAGGGCTTCTTGCTTTAAATTTGGCAATTCATACTTTCTGAGAAAGTTGTCAATAGAAAAAGTTCCCTTTCTTGTGTTATGTGCATGTGCATTCTTTCCTGTTTTCCCAAGACTTTTTTTTTTTTTTTTTTAAAGCACTGGCTTTCACTTTCATTGATCAAATCTCCCGTCTCTTCATTTTCTATGTCATTAATTTCTTGTTTTCCTTTATTAGTTTTTTCCTTTATCTGTCTTTGAGTTCACTTTCTTTTCCAAAAGCTTTACATTGCTCTTCAAGTTTATTTAATTTCTACCTGTTTTTGTTTCCAATAAAAAATGACTATTGCTTTGACCATATTCCACAGACATTAATTGAGTAATATTTATTAGTTTTCTTCTATAAAGATTTGGCAGTTATACACTCTCTTTCTGTATTTCTGCTTGTTGGCATTTAAATGTACAAATATTAAAGCTATATTGTTCCCATCACTGTGGAAAGTTCATCTTTCCTTTGCCTTCATGCTGAGCCCTTTGAATGTGGACAGAATATCTGGGATTTTCCTTCATAGTCCTGGTTTCCCCACATTAAGCGTTAGTAGGTATTTAGACTTAGCAGTTAGTTTTACTGACTTAGGTGTGTTCTTGCTCAGCACTGTTTTATGTCCCATGTCTTCCCGCCTTGCTGGAATTCATGGTCAAGCATACATGAAAATGTCTTAACTTTGCTAATCTGTCTGAGTGCTGATGGACACAGGATGTTATACTCCAAATGACTTCCCCTTGGAGTCTTTTCCTTATGAAGACCGATGGAAACCAGGACAGAGAGCATGGTTCAGGGTCCTTCTCCCTCGTTTTACCAGGATTGGGGACTAGCCATGGGCATCTACCTGGGACTGTGTTTTCACGCAGCCCATTGCCCAGCACCAGGCAGAGGACACCTACTACAGCTGTTAGTGCTTGGGCTGTGGGACCTCAGTCTCCCCAGGGCACAGATGCTTGTCCACCCCCCAACCCTCTGCTCTCCAGCCCAGACAGCAGCAGTCAGCAGATCTTGGTGGAGATAGAAGAGAATGTGCCAGTCTTTCTGGAGAGGCTGCCTGCAGCTGAAATGGTCAGGGAGGAGTTCCACCATGCTCTGAGGAGGCTATCTGCCTTAGCTATTGAGTGCTGATGTAAAAGAAATACAAGTGGATGGCTTTAACAAAAATTTACTCTCTCACAGTTAGGAAGCTAAAAGTTTGCATTCAGGGCCATAGCTCTAGGAGTAGGCTTTCTGTCTCTGTCAGCTCTGGGGGAAAGTTTTTGTCTCCTTTAAACATCAGTGGGGCCAGCATTCTTTGGTGATCTCATGTGTTCTGATGTAAATATTTCCCTGGGTCTAGGATGTTCTTAGCCTAGAGACTCTGGATCCAGAGGACATGCTCTGCTCCCAGCTCTTCTTTTCCATGGTACTGAAGTCCCTCCTTCTCTGCTTACTTCTATCTCTTTTTCATGTCTTATAAGAGAAAAGGTGATTCAAGTCACACCCCAGAGGAACTTCCCTTATGTAGAATCAGGGCTGTGACCTGTGTAAGGTTGTTTAATCCCACCCTAATCTCCTTACAACTGATTGGTTGATTACTTCAGATCACATCATGGGTGGTGATTACATCATGATATAATTGCCAAATTACATCATTACATAGCTACCAAACCACTGAGAACCATAGGTCAGGCAAGTTGACATATATTTTGGGGGAATATAATTCAATCCGTGACACCATCTGTGTAGGCCACAGTGGTCTGGAGTTGAGAGGAGCTAGCTTGGGTTTGGGCAATCCTACTTCCGTAGTGATACTGCCTCGGAAACCCAAGGAGGGGTCGCTATGAGTCGGGGCCGACTCGACGACAAACAACAACAACAACAAGCTTGGGTTTGGAATCCAGGGCTCTCTTGCCTGCTCTGCCTCTCCCTGGCTGTGACATCCACAACAACGAAGCCCAGTCCTGTGGATATGCAGAGGAGGGAAGCTTCATAGGCTCTGGGGTCAGGGAGTGAACAGGGGCACATGGGACAACAAGTAGTGAGGACACTGTGGGGCCTTGCTTGGCGAGGATATGCTAGCCACCATCCCTTCCTTATCTGTCTCCCATGGGGACCGGACCATGAGGTGAGGACTATGAGGTCAGGACTCTGTGGCCTCTCCCAGCCTGGGGTGGTGGTGTTAGGAGCAGAAACAGACAGTGCTTGAGGGGCTGGGGCAGGAGCTTGGTCCACAGTGGCATAAGGGTGGACCTGCAAGAAATAGCTGAACTCCAACCTCTGTTTCTGGGGTTCCCAGCAGGCTGCTCTATGCCTGAGCCCACCATGAGCCCCAGGACAGGTTGCCGCTACCCAGGGCATTTCATCTGGGATCACCCACACCACTGCTGCTTCCCACAGTGCCCAGAGCCTCCTGGAGATGGCCAATTTCTGCAATTGGGAAGGAAACAGACTCTTGGCTTCCCTGTGACACCAAAACCATTCATTGATACCTTGGTGATGTGCAAGTGAATTGCCAAGCCAGCCAACCTTATCAACTCTGGGGAAGGGTCCCATCTGGAGACATTGATGATTGATCAGATTAGCACAGTAACCTTCTGGAGGGGTTGGATTGGGCCAATCCTCCCCCCTAGGCTCTTCCAATGGCAACATGTCTATGAAGTCATTGAAATTCTGACCTATGTCTGTGTAACAGACATGCTCCTAACCCTGTGCACCAATTCACAGTGTTTGAGTTTCCTCATGGAATAGGCAGGTTACCAGCTGCCCCTTCAGCCTCAGATCACAAGTGGGAGCCAAGAGCACAGCATGTTCCTAAAACTGCCATAACCCCTAGAGTTTGGCTGCTGCTCTTTCCTCCTACAGACTCAGGCTGAAGTCAGCCCAGATGTCTGGGCTCTTTCTGATAAGTTGCTTTGACACTGTTCTCTGAAATGTTGTTAGTGGACACATACTTGCTCCCCAATGTTTCCTGTTTGGCAGTACATGGGTGGCTTGTCCTGGCCGCTCCCTGCATGTACAGTGCCCCCCGTGACTCCCACTCCAGAGGTTCTGAGCTTGCAGGGAGCAAAAGAAAGGCAAACTAGTACCCTGGAGAGACTGAAAAGTTAACTGGTCTGGGGTAGACAATGAGGAATTTCTGGCCCCATTGGTCCAGAGTAAATGCCATTCTTGTATCTTTAGTACTCCCAGCTACCAAGGCCTGTGGGAAAGGGTGGACCTTATTGCTTGAGGGATACAGAATTTCTGTTTTGGGTAGTGTAAACATTTTGGAAACAGATAGTGGTGATAGCTACCCAACATGGTGAATGTAATTGATGTCACTGAATTATACACTTGAAAATGGTTAAAATGGCTAATTTTTTTTGTTGCATATATTTTACCCTCTTTTTTTTTTTTTTTTTTAAGTTTTTCCACCAACCATCAAGATTTGGTGGTTCTTAGCTGAATAAGCACCCTCTCACCTGTCAGTGTCATCACTGTGCTGCTGGTGGTGGAGATGGGCAGAGTTGCCTGGGAAGCTGCCAGCCCCCAAATCTGCACCCATAGCATGGCCCAGCCCCTCATAGCCTGAGCCCACTCCCCAGGGCTCCTCCATGCTCTGGCCCTTCCAGCTATGGGGATGGAGACACTTCAATGACTTGGAAGCTGGTGGTCCCAGAGGCCTTCCTGGAGGAGGCCTCCCTGCTGATCTCCACCCAGGACTGAGTATGCCTTTTTATATCTGGTTCATGTGTTTCCATGACCATAGTGGCCCCAAGCTTCCTGATCTTTGGGAAAATGGAATCTGAGCCTTCTCACTGCTGATTTTCTGCTCTAGGCAAAAATCACAGTGTCACTACACAGAGCTTGGCACTGCAGATTCAGCAGATGCAAAGTGCAGGCAAGCTTGCAGAAAGAAGCTTGTTCCCCAATGTGTGGAGGAGCTAAGGGGGTGGGAGGTTTCTTGGGGGGGTAGCTGGGCATACAGGTCCTGCACAGCTACAACTTTAGGGGAGGGGGAGATAGCTGGTTGCCTAGCAACCTTCAAATACTCCTAAGCCCAGTATCAGCACCTCCCAGTAGCCAAGCCCACCAGAGCTAGTGGGACCCAAATGTATCCTCAAGCCAAAAGGAGGTAAGGGAGGGTACCCCAGGGACAGGAGGGGGCAGATGGATGAAATTTGACTGACAATACATGGAGAGGGTGCTGGGGAACTAAGGTTGCAATTAGGGACATTCAGCACCCATTGTCTGACCTCTCATACCTGCTACTCTGTGGGGTTGTGGCTCCCTGACACACTCTCTGCTGGACCAAGTCACCCTCATTGGGGCTTCTTGAGCTCAGGATCCTTGTTGCCTCCTGTTCTGGCTTTTTCTGCTGAATCTATACATTCCATTGTCTCCATGACCGCTGGCTGCTTCTGGCTCTAGGATTCTTCAAACCACCGTTGTCAATATTTCTGCCCTTGATCCAGGCCTTTAACACCTTGGAATGAAGAGCAGTAGCCTCAACATAGTAGGCTATGATCCAGCCCACAGTGCCTTGAGGGCCCTGTGGTCAGCTTTAATGTCTGAGACATATCATCACCATTTCCAGACCCTGAAATCACCCTGACTACCATGATTCAGCTTGCCTGACTTTGAGGCACAACACTTAGAAATTTCTGTGGTTTACACACCTGCTAGGCAAAAAGGAAAAAGCTCCAAGGTGTTTTCATTGCTCCAAAAAAAAGGAGAAATCCTTGGCCACAGGTATGTCTGGAAACCCTGCTGCTTGCATAAAACCTTCTTGCAGAATTCATAAGGAATACTCCCAGGGATCAAAGAAGATAGTGTCTGCTTGTCATCCTGTAAGAATTTTAGGAGGACAAAGAGAGCTCCAACAGGTATGTGCTAAGAGCATCATCCCTAGTGATGGCATTACTTAGGATGGAGAATCCCATCCCATTTGGTGATAATGTAGGAAATCCCCCGAGTTGGCAGCCATGTGACAAAATCCCTATGGAAGAGCAGCCACCAATATCTGACTGCAACCTCCTGAGAGATCGTGAGCCAGGGAACTGAGATCCTGAGCAGCTGAACTGCTCCTGAATTCTTGGGTCATGGAAATTGAAAGGATGATGGAGATTTATTGCACATTATTGTAAGCCACTAATTTAGAGACAATTTGTAATGAAGCAATAGATAGCTAATACATCACAGATACATGAAGATTGTCTGGGCTGGAGAAAGTCCTTTTAGAGTCTTTGCTCCTAGGACTAGGTCAGCCCTTACAGACAGATACATTTCTACTCCTTTTGAAAGCAGATATACAATCAAAACCTATTAAAATGAGTACTATTTTTGCTGCATAGATTAACCTCAATTTAGTACTGTTAGTTTGACAAGATATTCCAGCTTGCGTTATTATGGCGGCTTATATGTTGCTATGATGCTGGGAGCTGTGCCCTCAGTATTCAGATACCAGCAGGGTCACCTATGGTGGACAGGTTTTGGTGGAGCTTCAAGACTAAGGCAGACTAGGAAGAAAGGCCTGGTGATCTACTTCCAAATATCAGCAAATGAAAACTTTATGGATCCCAACAGAAAGGTGTCCAACTTGTTTGCTTTGGACATGTCATTAGGAGGGATCAATTGCTGGAAGAGGATATAATGTTTGGTGAAATAAAGGGCCAACCAGGGCATAGGAGGCCCTCAATAAGATGGATTGGGACAATAGCTGCAACAATGGACTCAAACATGCTGGCAATCATGAGGATGACACAAGACCAGGTAACATTTTGTTCTGTTGTGCATAAGGTTGCAATGAGTTGGGATCGACTCAACAGCAGCCAACAACAACAACAACAACAATTTCACAAGAAAAAAGAAGTTTTCTTTGAGTACCCTCTGGACTTTGCAATTTTCAGAGACTGAATTTATTTAGGTAACTATGATTTTAATTTTCTTTCAGGATTCAGTTTATCCAAGTTGATGAGTGGAGCCTTTTGAAGCTGGTGTCTGCCTCCTGCCTGCACCACTCAGGACCATTGGAAAGCCTCAACACAGCTAGGAAGAGGACTCTACAGGCTGCCTTTCTTGATCCTCCTCTCCCCAAGACAAGGAATCCATGGATCCTTGATAGCCTGCTTTCCAGAGCCCTTATAAGACCATGTGCAATGATTCTGGTATAGGCACTCCAGGGACAAATCCAGAAACAAGACTTAAGTTTATATCAATATTTGTAAATTTAGCTAAAATATCTCATATTTCATTAAATTCTTCGATGAGCCGCACTATAATTTTATCTTTCATTATTAACAATTTTATGAATTACACATTAATTTCCCTCTAACTGAAAACCTTGATTCAAACAAGCATAATGATGTTTGTGATATGCTACTTGTCACTTACAAACTATCTTGTTACCTGATATTTTGCATTTATGACAATAGTAAAAAATCTACTATCCAACTATTTGATGCATTAATGACTATGTCTGGCAGTGACACTGAAGTGTGAAGAGAGAATAACACTGGCTGTGGTGGTTAAGGTCATGTGTCAACTTGACTGGGCTATGATCCTCAGTGGTTTGACAGTTATGTAATGATGCAGTCATCTTCCATTTTGTGATCTGCTGTGATCATCCTCATTTTCGTATAACACCAAATTTCACATAATGATCTAGTAGTCTTTGGAACCTAACCATGTCAATAAATGAGGAGTGGATGTATTGTCCACCCCATAAAATGAGTCCAAAGTAATATTAAAATTAATACTAACATTAAAATAGTGGGAATGTATAATGAGATTTAATGTTACAGTGGTTTTGTGACCAACTTTTGAGTATATTTAATTAATTATGTATAGTCAAATTGCTTTGCATGTGTGTGATATTTTTATTTGATGATTATTATATAAGCCCTTCTTGGATATATCCTTTTGTCTAGTTTTTAAATTTTCATTTGAAGGCATTGATGCTTTAATAGCTGAAATTTCTTACCTGGTTAAACCAATCAGATGTTGTTGAGTTGACTCCAACTCATGGCAACACTATGTGCGTCAGGGAAGAAATATGCTCCACAGGGTTTTCAGTGGCTGATTTTTGGAAATAGATCACCAGGGCTTTCTTCCAAGGTGCCTCTGAGTTCATCCAAATCTCCAACCTTTCAGTTAGCAGCCAAATGCTACTATGACTTTTAATTTATATCACCGAGGACTTCATCTTACCAGGTAGTAGCTTTTATCCAAGACCCTCACTTGGTGGTCTACAGAAAGTGGAAAGTCTGTTCTTTATCTACATGTGGGATGGGGTAAAGATCATTTCCATCTTCAGGCATGGACAGGAGTCACTAGGCTGCTTGTCATGGGTTGAATTTTGTTCCCCAAAAAAATATATGGAAGTTCTACCTCCTGGTACCTATGAATGTGGCCCTGTTTGAAAACAGGATTTTTCTTTTGTTATTAGTTACCAAAGTCATATTTGAATGGAGTGTGTCTTAATCCCAATCCCTTTAGAGTGATGGCTTATGAAAAGGGAGAGCAGACATGGACACAGAGTCACAAACAAGAGAAGACAGCAGGTGAGGATCCAGTACATGCCAACGAATACCGAGGACTACTGACAAGGAAGGATCTTCCTTTAGAACTGACAGAGAGAGTTCATAGCTTTGCCAATGCACTGAATTCCAACTTCTGGCTCTCCAAACTGTGAGAAAATAGAATTCTTCTCTTTAAAGTCACCTACCATGTGATATTTTGTTATGACAACCGTAGGAGACTAAGACACCATATTGGGTCAGCCTGTGACAGTCCAAAGCATAGTTACAAGGATACGATCTATAGACACAAGGTGTATATCAGACAAGTCCAATTTATATTTTTCTGTCCACCAGAACTGAATTTTTTCTAGTGTTATGGAAATATCCATGGTATTTTACAAAGGAGACACATCATGCTTTTGGTTATAAGTGGCAGGCACATCGTCCCAATGGGCAGTAGGACAATGATCAAGGAGAGATACTTATTCTTCTCTCATTTTTTTTTTTTTTTACACTAAACCAAAACCCACTGTCATCA
>NW_006921806.1:4422547-4433041 GCF_000298275.1 Orycteropus afer afer | reverse complement strand
TTGAACCACCAGCCTTCTGGTTAGCAGTTAAGTGCCTTAGGCACTATGCTACCAGAGCTCCTTGTTTTACACTAAGAACCTTTAAACTTATAGTATCTACTTTTCTAATTAATCAACCTTTTCTTCTGAGTCCCGCTGGACTCATATGCTAATATGCTATATTATATATATTATATAGATTACATCAAATAATATGAGTAAATGATAGCAGTAGAGCTAACAATAAAATTTAATTTAAAGCAATTAAATCTCATGTGAACATATTATGTAGGTGGTACCATAAAACCTTAATCCTGTTGCCATTTATTCCGATTTTGTGAAAAGGAATTGTGGCTGACATGTAACAGATTGAATTGTAAACTACCCCCTCCCCTGCAAATAATTATTAAATTCCTGGCCTTTGTACCTGTGGATGTGACCTTGTTTGAAAATAGGATTTTTCTTCTGTTATGTTAATGAGGCTGTGCCAAAGTTGGATGAATCTTAAACCTAATCATTTCTGAGTTATAAGAGGAGCAGAACAGACACAAAGACATACACATGGGGCGTGTGTGGGGGAAAGACAGGTGCCATGTGAGGATGTCCGTAAGACAAAAAATCAAGGAATGCCTGGGGCTATTGACAAAGAAAAAATCTAACCACATGAAACCCTGATTAGGGCTTTTAGACTCCAGAACTATAAGAAAGTTAATTTCTGTTTAAAACCACTCACTTGTGATATTTTTGTTATGGCAGCACTTGACTCAGACACCAAGGTTTAGACAAGAGGAGAGAGTGAAGCCCCTGTGGGAGCCTGTGACAGCTCTCTCTCTCCCTTCACTTTGGCCCCCATGTCTTAGGACTGGATTCACGGTATACAGTTGTCGGTGATTATCCTGGCAAGTGCTATTTTAAAACAGTATCAGTTCTCTGAAAAGAGAGAAACAAGTGTTTATCTTCAGAATGGCGTCAAGGAGGACTCTGGTACTCTGGTATTATTTAAATAGAATGTGGTGTGATTAATGGAAGAAAGGTTTAGACAAAGTCTGGGCCAAGAGCTTTTTCTGGAATTTGTCCTTGATTTTTGTTTAATTACCAGAAATGGGATTTTGAACTCTAATTTTTAACAAAAAGCTTTTAAATAAACACAGGCATTTATTTCTTAATACTGTTTTCAATGCTACATCATAAAAGCCACTTGAGAAAGTCAGAATGCATAATTAAGTGGAATCAAAATATAATAGAAGTCACATTAATATTATTAGATGTATTTACCTTTAACCTTGACCTGGACCAATTTTATAGGTCTTTATAATTTTACAATTATCATCTGTGTTTTTAGAAATATTGATTTACAAACTAAAGGAGGGAACAGCTCCACATGTTACAAATCATTTATAAAGTGTTTAATTAGTAGCAAACCAAGAATTACTAAAATGTCCAATCTTCTTACATCATATTTTCTAAAAGCTTGACATCAAAGTCTCAAAATCTGACATTTAAAATTATTAATATTATTACTAAGAAGCATATATAGGGTTTTTTGAAGAAGGGGTTGTGGCTTAGCTCACCTTTCTTAGGTTAAAAATATAAAATGGGGCCTGACAGTGACTTAGATATGGCCATAATAACCTTTGTTATATTTTTCCTTTTGAAGGGATTAGCCTTGGAAGGAAATGTTCTAACAATTAGCTGTCCTGTATTTTGGGCATGTGTCCATAGCAAGTGTCTTATCTTATCTAGTTTGTGGTGTGTTGCCAATTTACAGTAGCTCAGTTTTTCTTTTTTTTTTTTTTTTTTTAAATCTTCTGAGGATAAACTTACACGTAAGGCTGATTCTCTGATGCAAAATACATTTTAGCTTTATAAGATCATTTTAGTTTTACTGCTTGGAATTCATATGAAAATGGATAAAATTTACAATCCCTTTTCTTTTGGACATGTTTGTTTGTTTGTTCATATTCATTCATTTCTGCCCGTGAGTCCAGTTACCTTCCAAACTGAGGTTTCTCAATCATTTCTCCCCTTTAGAAGGCATAGGCTTTGTCAAGACCATTCATAGCCAAGGTCAGCTCACACACATCATGCTGGACTAAGAGTTAGTAAATTTTCCAGACTCCATTCAACTTGAAATGTTACACTCTGGTCCCACCTCCTGTGACTTCCAGAAGGGAAGAGGGAAGAGAAGAAAGAAATCACCACCCTTCAATGAAGGGAATTGTTTACCTAGTTAGTGTCTTAGGCTGGGTTTTCTAGAGAAGCAAAACCAGTTTGGTACAGAAGCATACCTATATAGGTACACATATATACATATATGTATATGTACAAATTCTCACTAAAACACCTATTCAAATAGATATCAATGCCATCAAAAACATCAGCTTTAAGTGTTCCTGTAATTTTCCCTTTCCTTTCTATCTTACTAGGAGCTCTGGTCTGGTAGCGTAGTGCCTAAGGCACTTGACTGCTAACTAGAAGGCTGGTGGTTCAAACCCACCAGCCACTCTTCAGAAAGAAGGTTGGGCAATCTACTTCCATAGTGATACTGCCTCAGAAACCCAAGGAGGGGTCACTATGAGTTGGGGCCAACTCGACGGCACATAACAACACCCACACACCCCCACACACACATGTAGAGAGAAAGATTTGTCTCAAGGAAATGACTCATGCAGTTGTGGAGGCTGGCAAGTCCCAAGTCTGTGGGTCAGCTGTCAGGCTGGAGGCTTCTCCTGACTCACATAGCTGCAGAGACTGAAGAACTCAGGTCTGACTGATTAGCAAGTCAGACAGCCTATAGAGGCTGATGAATCCAAGATCAACAGGTAAGATAGCAGGTTGCTGGCTCAGACTGTGATGGCTAATGAGCCACAGGTAACATGACAAGACACTGACTCAAAGACAAAGAACTGAAGGTCAGATGATAATGTGCCAGATGCAGGATCCAGATAGAACAAAAAGCTGGAGAGCTTTGCAAGAACTTCCATATATATTGGATGCAGGTCACACCCCCCAGAAAATGCTTTTCAACTTATTGTCTGCTCATAGCAGATCTCATCATGGAAGTGATTACATTATATAAAATCACAAAATGGGATATGAATACATCATTACATAACTTCCAGACTACATCATAACTGCCAAACTACTTAGAATCATGGCCCAGACAAGTTGACACACAATCTTGTCCACCCCTTGTCAATGTATCACCTGTACACATCTCCTTAAGCCATATATAATCCCTAAATAGAGATAATGATAAAGTCATACTTGCACCTAACATGATACAACTAACAGACATACAACTGAAAACATACTAGCATTGCTTACATCTTATATTTTATAAGTGAAGAAAACAAAAATATTTGATGCATACATTAAAAAAAAAACACCTCACTGCCATCAAGTCAATTAGACTCATAACGACCCCTCTGATGCATACAAATAAGGAAGAAATAGTCACAAGAATTACAGTCCTTGTTTCTGCAACAGCTCACATGGTAGTAGCTGGTATTTAAAACTAACTTCTTCCACCATCTGTTCCATATTCTCTTTGTCCTAAGCAAATACTTTAGCTGGTCATGATTCTTTACCTGATGGGGTGAACCAAACATTCATTATTTAAGGGTCTGGGCCATAAATAGTCATTTTAGAATTGGGTTGCTGTAGTTTTCCATTGATTTTAATCACAGAGCATCATAGTACAAGAGATGTTCTAAGGAGATTCTCCTAGATTCCAATAACAATCCAATATTCCCTTGGTAATTGGATCAATCACACCAGCCAGTACAGTAATAACCTTCTTTGCCTGTTGATCCAGAGACCTGAGGAGCCCAAAGTGGCTGGGTGGTATTCTTAACTTCCAGTTCAATGGACTTAATATTGTGTCACTGGGTGGGAATAATCCTCCCTTTGGAGCTTAGACCCCTAGACCACAAAGCATAGAGTTTCAATGACAGGAAATAAATATTTTGTGAGTGGGTTGCTAGGGGTAATAGTGAGTGGTGTCACTCCCATTTCCACACTTTGAGTCCTGGACCTGTGAATCTTGGCTATTGGGGAACCAGTACTATGCACTGGACACTGATTTAGAGAATATACAGCCTCCTGGAGAACATTGCTCTAACCCTGAAAGGTATTGCCACCTGGATGGTGCCAAATTGTGTCTTTAGAAGGCCATTTCATCATTCTATCAAGCCAGCTGCTTCAGTATGATGAGGAACATGGTCAAGTCAGTGAATTTCATGAGCAAGAGCCCATTGCCACATTTCATTTGCTGTAAATAGCACCTTGATCTGAGACAAATGGGATGCCATGATAGTGGATAAGGCATTCTGTAAGTCCAGGGATGGTAGTTTTAGAAGACGCTTTGAGCCAATAACAAAGAGCTAGCTTTCCTATGATGGAAGCGGTCCAATGTAATTAACCTGCCACTGCTGACTGATCACCCCAAGGAATGGTTCCATATCAGGAACTCAGTGTTGGTATCTGCTGCTGGCAGATTGAGTTCTTAGCAGTTGCTGTAGCAAGTTGGCCTTGGTGTGTAAAAGTCCATATTCTTGAGTCCATGCATAACCTCCATCCTTGCCACCATAGCCATTTTGTTCATGTGCCCATTGGGCAGTGATAGAAGTGGCTGGCTAAAGTGGATGCCTGGCTTCCACAGATCATGTTTTCCTATCCACTTGATTGCTAAAACCTTCCTCTGCTGAGGTCACTTTTTGGTGAGCATTCACATGAGACACAAATATCTTCACTTCTTTGGCCCATTCAGAGAGGTGCATACACATACTTCTTTGACATACCTCTGTGTCACCAATTTTCCAATCCAGTTCCTTCCAAGTTCCTGGCCATCCTGCCAAACCATTGGTCACAGCCCATGAGTCAATATACAATCATACATCTGGCCATTTCTCCTTTCAAATAAGGTGAACAAGCAGTCACACTGCTTGAAGTTCTGCCCATTGGGAGGATTTCACTTCACTACTGTCCTTCAAGGAGCTCTGGTAGCATAGTGCCTAAGGCACTTGACTGCTAACCAGAAGGCTGGCGTTCAAACCCACCAGCCACTCCTCAGAAGGAAGGTTGGGCAATCTACTTCCGTAGTGATACTGCCTTGGAAACCCAAGGAGGGGTCGCTATGAGTCAGGATGCTGACTCGACGGCACATAACAACAACAACACAACAACAGCTGTCCTTCATGGAGGTCCCAGAGAGAGGTTGCAGTGCTGTTGATATCCACTTTTGAGCTGTGCCTACACATCATATAAAACCATTTGCAGACTAGGCATGCATTTTCTCTTCTTCAGTCAACTGATCATAAGAAATGCCCTATGAAGCCATAGGTGCAGACTGGGAGAGGGAAGGCAATGGAACAGAAGAGGAGCTCATGGACATTTGGGCCACTTCCTCAAGTAACTTAATTGTACTTTCAGTTCCTACTTGAGCTCAATTTCATATATACCACTTCCATTTAATGGTGGATTGTTGCTATGGATGTCCAGTTTTATGACTCTGTGGGTCAGAAAACACTCAGTTTATCATGGGCAGCTTAGGCTACATGGTGACATGGTGGCCCATGCTTAAGTGTTAAGGCTCTACTATGGCCCAATAACAATCTAAAAGCCATTTCTCAAAAAGAGAGTAGTTATCTGTAGAGGATGGCAGGGATTTGCTTCAAAATCCTAAGGCTCTGCACAATGATTCACCAATGAGGCCTGCCAAAGACTCCAAACAGCATTTCTATCTGCCACGGACCCACTCAAAACTAGCACCTTTTGGAGTCATTTGATAAGTAGGCTCTGGTAGCATAGTGGCTAAAGGCACTTGACTGCTAACCAGAAAGCTGGTGGTTCAAACCCACCAGCTACTCCTCAGAAGAAAGATAGGGCAATCTACTTCCATAGCGGTACTGCCTCAGAAACCCAAGGAGGGGTTGTTATGAGTCGGGTCCGACTCGATGGCATATAACAACAACAACAGGCATTGTATCTTCTGTTTAGTTGTGGAAGGAGCTAGATGCCATGACTTATCCTTTACTTTAGAGGGAATCTCTCAACATGCCCTACACTCCTGGACACTTAGAAATTTCCCTGAGGTTGTTGAAGGTGGCTAAATTTTTATTGGGTTAATTTCCCACCCTTTAGAACACAAATGTCTTAACAATAAGTCTAGAGTAATTGATACTTTTTCCTTACTAAGTTCAAACAGCATAATATCATCAATAAAATGGACCAATGTGATATTTTGTGGAAGGAAAAGAAGATTAAAGTTCCTGTTGACTAAATTATGACACAGTGTTGGAGATTTGGTATAACCTTGAGGTAAGACACTGAAGATGTATTTATGGCCTTGCCAGCTGAAGGCAAACTAGTTTTGGTGATCCTTCAAAACTGAAATAGAGAAAAAGGCATTGCTCAGCTCAATAGCTACATATTAGGTACCAGCAAATGTATTGATTCACTCAAGCAGTGAAAGTACATCTGGAATAGCAGCTGCAATTTGAGTCATCACTTAGTTAGGTTTATGAAAATCCACTGTCATTCTTTGAGAGCCATCCATTTTTTACACAGGCCAAATAGGTGAGTTAAATGGGGGGATGGTGGGAATTACTACTCCTGCATTTTTCAAGTCCATGATGGCACAAACCTGTGTAATCCTTCCAGGAAACCGGTATTGCTCTCAGTTAACTATGTTCCTAGGTAGGGACACTTGTAATGGCTTTTACTTGGCTTTTTCTACCACAAGATCCCTTACTCCACATGCCAGCAATGTAATGTTGGGGTTCTGCTAGTTGCTGATTATATTTATTCCAATTATATATTATGGAACTTGAAAAAATCACTAAAGCATGGGTTTGGGGACCCACAGGACCTACTATGAGATGGACCTGATGTAAGATTCTATTACTAACCTAACTTCCATATGCCCCTACCCTGACTGGTTGGCCACAGTGACAATCTGGGTTCTTTGAAATTAGTGTCAGTTCAGAGCCAATGTCAATCAATCCTCCAAAAAGTTTGATTAATTCATTTTCCCTCATGAATAGGCCCACCACTCATTTTTCAGTTTGTAGTACTGTGGTGGCTTGTGGGTTGTAGTGATGCTGTGCTATGTTACTGATATTTCAAATGCCAGCAGGATCACTAATAGTGGACAGGAAGAAGGAAGTGACAGTCTGCTTCTGAAAAAATTGGCTGCTGAAAACCTTGTAAATAGTAGTGAAGCATTATGATATGTTTCAAATGCCTTAGGCATTATGCCACCAGAGATCCTTGCATTATCTGATGTAGTACTGAAAAATTTAATGTGTAACAGTGAAACACTGTCTCTTATAGTGCTGGAACATGAGTGCTTCATGTTGGAAAACACTCAAAATACAATGGGGCAACAGCTGCCTCGTCAAAGTAAAGTTGACCTTAAAGACATGGATGGAGTAAAGCTTTCAAGACCTTCATTTGCTGATGTGACATGATTCAGAATGAGAAGAAACAGCTTCAAATATACATTATTAATTGGAAAGTGGAGTGCACAAAGTATAAATATAGGAAAATTGGAAGTTGTAAAAAATGAAATGGAACATGGGAAGATTAATGTCCTAAGCATCAACGAGCTGAAATAGACTTGTATTGGCTACTTCGAATCAGACAACCATATGGTCTACTACATCAGGAATGACAAATTGAAGAGGAATGTTGTCACATTGAAAGAAAATTTCAAGATGTATCCTGAAGTACAATGCTTTCAGTGATAGGATAATATTCATATGACTACAAGAAAGACCACTTAATATGACTATTATTCAAATTTACATACAAAGCCAAAGATGAAGAAATTAGAGATTTTTACCAATTTCTTCAGTTTGAAATTGACAAAACATAAAATTAAGATGTTTTGATAATAACTGATTATTGGAATGCAAAGTTGGAAACAAAGAAGAAGCATCAGGAGTTGGAAAATATGGCCTTCATGATAGAAATGATGCTGGAGACTGCATGTTAGAATTTTGTGTGACCAATGACTTACTCATTGCAAATATCTTTTTTCAACAACATAAACAGTGACTATACATGTGGATTTCATCAGAGGGAACGCAAAGGAATCAAATAGACAACACCTGTGGAAAGAGGTATGGAGAATCTCAGAAGAGTTTAGAACAAGGTTGTAAGGCGGACTGTGGAACAGATCACCAGTTGCTCACATACACGTTCAAGTTGAAGCTGAATTTTTTTTAAAAGTCCATGAAAGCCAAAATAAACCTTAGGTATTGTGTTAGACTGGGTTCTAGCACAAAAACCAGCAAAGCTTATAGAGAGAGAGAGAGAAAAAAAAAAAATTTATCTTAGGAAAATGGCTCACAAACATATAGAAGCCAGCAAATCCAAAGTCCCTGGATCAAACGTCAAGCTGGAGGCCTTTCCTGGCTCCCGCAACCACAGGGGCCAAGAAGCTCAAGGCTGGCAGGCAGTACACTGGCTGTTGACTCCAACAAATGATGAATCCAAGATCTCCAGGCCAAACAGTGGACTGCTCACTCATGGACAGTTGTAGACAGCACAACAGAATCCCAATCCACAGAAGAATTTCTCTCTTCCCAGAATGTCCCTGGGTATCCTGGAAGCAGGCCACACCCCTAGGGAAACTCCCCTTGAACAGATTGGCCACTCAGGTCACAGTCATCTGATCCCATCATGGGAACAACCACACAGAACTGGGGTCCAGCCAAGTTGACACACAGCTCCAACTATCACAGGTATATACCATCTGAATTTAGAGACCATCTGAAGAATAGATTTAACACATTGAACCAATGGCAAGACAAGTTTTGGTATGGCATAAAGGACGTGACACATGAGAAAAGCAAAAGGGAGGGGAGGGAAGGGAACATTGCAAAAACAAAAAATATGAAATAAAATAAAAAGCAAATGGTCATTGAAAAAGTTACTTATTGGCTTCCGGTAAGATGGCGGACTAGGCAGAAAGACTGCATAGACCTTCTTCAACAAAGAAAAGGGAAACCAATTAACACAGACATAGAAGATAATCCTGGACCCCTGAGCCTGGAAGGGAAGGATGTAGAAGTGGACTAAACCCCAACTAGCAGAAGAATTTGCATGAAAATACCAAAAAAGGAGACAGACAGAGCTGTGGTCTGGCAGCGATCCTGAGTGATCCTGATGGCACAGAGAGTTTGGAGAGTGCTGAGTGATGGTAGGACCTAAGAATTAACCTACAAATCAGCCCTGCTAGCCAGGGACTGCATGGAGGACTGCTCTGGTGGCTGGGGAATAAACGGAGAAGGCAAAGAGAAAGGCTGGCTGAGCTGTGGACTTTTGCCTGTCCAGAGGGTGCTGTCATTTTGAATGTTTACAAGAGGTTTGACCATTTTGAATATTTAAAGAGACAGCATTCTCCCAGATTCCAGGGGCTTAAGAACAAACACGTTCTGCTTTCCACCAACCTCAAGGACACTCCGGACCTGCACGACTGAGAAGGTGCAACATTCCTCTTGTTACTCTTATACCCCACACCCACTTGGTGAATGGAGGTGCAGCCATCCCCCACTCCCACCTACCTTCTGGGCCCACAGGAACTCTATCCCAGTCTGTGTGCTCAGACAGAGCCTGGGTGCCCTGCCCTGTCCTCCATAGAATTTTTTTTTCTCTTTTAATTTATTTTCTTTTTCACTTTCTTCTTTTTTCTGCTGTTTAGTTTGCTTGTATTTGTCTGTTTTAAAACTACTACTATTATTAATACTTTTGTTCTTGTTAGTATTATTCTTTATCTTCCCCTCCCAGGTCCTAGCTTTAAGCTTCTTTTCTTTTCCCTGTACCTGGTTGGAAAAAAAAAAAAAAAAAAATTTTAAATTTAATTCCCCCCAGCCCCTTTTTTCTCATGGCTAACCCCATTGCTTGTTTTTATTTTTGCATTTTTCCCATTTTTTCCTTCATTATTCTCCTTCTCTACCTTTTTCCTCTTAGTGCCGTATCCCCAGATATTGCAGGTTTTCTTGTTTTTTTCTTCTTATTTTCCCCCTTTTTTGGGTTACTGTTCTTGTGTCATTACATGGTGTGTATTTTGTCCATGTGTTTTAGTTTTTTTTTGATAGTTATTCAATTGTAAATTTTGTCCAACTGAGTGGGAGAAAGCAACAGTCCACATAAGACACAGCTACACTCACACCTCCTGCAATTTCACTTACTGATTGAAAGCCACTACCTCCTTCTCCACCAATGGGTCAATGATAAAAAACCACCTAACAAGAGCCTGAATCACCCTTGGCTTTCTTCACAAACAGTTAACAGAGATCTAAATACAACAATGTCATGATGTCTCAGAGACAACAGACCATCACAGTCCACACAAAGAAGCAGGATAAAGTGGTAGAAACAAGGGAGCAGGATACAGACCCAGAATACATCCTTGGGGAAGATGAAGCATTGGAACTCTCTGATAAGGAATTCAAAAGAATTATATTTAGGTATCTTCAAAGGATTGAGAGACAGACCAAAGAAAAC
>NW_006921806.1:4411256-4412051 GCF_000298275.1 Orycteropus afer afer | reverse complement strand
GCAGCACTATTTACAATAGTCAAAAGATGGAAACAACCTAGGTGTCCATCAGCTGAGGAATGTATATCCAAACTATGGTACATACACGCAATGGAATACTATGCAATGCTAAAGAATAATGTAGAATCTGCAAAACTCTGCATAACATGGATGAACTTGGAAGACATTATGCTGAGTGAAATAAGTCAACCATAAAAGGACAAATATTGTATTAGTCCATTATTGTAAATGTCAAGGAAAGGTTTATCTATGGAAGGAAATTTTCTTTGTTGGTTACCAGAGGTGGGAGGGTAGGGTAGGGAACGCTGTTAGATAGATAGAGATAAGTATTGATTTGGGTGATGAGAAAGGCAATGTACCAAATGTGAGTGACAAATATGGTGGCACTGAGGAAGGGAAAGACATAGAAAGGTACTTGGGAGGTAGAGACAACAAAGATGAATCCTTTTGCACATACAATACTGCATTGTCAATGAAGGCAAACATGGTATATGGGTGGATAGATGGGTGGACAGGCTGAACTATTAGGTATGTTTATGAAGTGGGGAGTGTATCCAAGAATATGTGTAGGGTTGGCAGACAATGGTCCTGTAAGTTTATATAAATGATCAGAATTCCCAGGTGTATAGTAGAGCTGACAAGGGGCAAGATTGTAGTCACTGCTTGGTCATAGCCAGCTATCCAGAGGGACTGAGTAGTTGAACCTGTGGGCCTGGGACCATAGTTACAGGAGACATCAAGCTCAATTGGCATTCAAGCTCAATTGGCATAACATACTATACAAAACATTGTTCC
>NW_006921806.1:4330010-4410516 GCF_000298275.1 Orycteropus afer afer | reverse complement strand
TGTTGCATTGTGGTAAATTGTGGTCAATGTCATGAGACAAAGTGTATGTGAACTTCTGTGTGGAAAGTGAATTTGCTCTGTATATTTTCACCCAAATCACAATTAAAAAAAAAAAAAAAAGCAAATTGTCATTAAAAAGACAGGAAAGGAAGAAAAGACCAGATTGGAAGAATGTCTGAAATTTGCTTTTGAACAGACAGTAGCTACAGTGAATAGAAGCAATGATGAAATAAAAGAATTGAGCAGAATATTTCAAAAGGTTGCTCAAGATGACAAAAACAAAAACAAAAACTGTTATAATGACACGTGCAAAGACCTGGAGTTAGAAAACCAAAAGGGAAGAACATGCTTGATATTTCTCAAGCTGGAAGAACTGAAGAAAAAAATTCAAGCCTCAAGTTTCAATATTGAAGGATTCTATTGCAAAAATATTGAAAGATGCAGGAAGAATCAAGAGAATATGGAAGGAATACTCAGAGTCACTGAACCAAAAAGAATTGGTTGACACTCAACCGTTTCAGGAGGCAGCATAAGATCAAGAACTGATGGTATTGAAGGATGAACTCCAAGCTACACAGACAGAATTGGCAAAATCAAAGAAAGTCTCCTTAAATTGACAGAATACCCATTGAGATATTTCAACAAACAGATGCAGCATTGGCAGTGTTTACTCGTTTATGCAAAGAAATTTAGAAGACAGCTACTTGGCCAACTGACTGGAAGAGATCTGTATTTGTCTCAGTGGTCACCAGGCACCATCTAGTTCTCCTAGTCTCAGAGTCATGTAGGCTGACATTCCCATGGTCCACTAATACCTTATACTAATTGTTTACATGTTTCTTTTATTTTCTTCACTCTTCTTTGCTCTGGATGAGGAGTTACCAATTGTTACATCTTAGATGGCCACTCAAAGCTTTTAAGATCCCAGTTACTACTCATGAAAGTAGATAGAACAATGTTTTTGTGTTATATATCATGCCAATTGAGTTTGATGTCCTCCATGACCATGGTCCTGAGGCCATGGGCCCAGTGATTCACTTCCTCAAGGTGTTTGGCTGTGGCTAAGAAGTTACCATAACTTTGCCCCTGTTAGCTCTATTATATATATGGACATTCTGATAGCACAGACAAATATGTATATAGAAATATCATCTGCCAAGCCTATGTATGGTCATAGGTATATTCCCTTTCTCATACCCATACCTGATCATTTTGCCTGTCTATCTATATATCCACTCATAGATTAATATTTGTTGTTACTGATAATGCAGTGTTGTGTATGTAAATGTATTTACCTTTGTTATCTATACCTCTTGTGCACCTCTCCGTGTCTTCCTTTTCCTTAGTGTTATTGTGCTGGTCACTGGCTTTTGGTTTACTGCCTTTCCCTTCACTCAAATCAATATGTGTCTCTTACCTAGCTAGGAATTTTCCCTCCCTTCCCTTCTCCTCCCTAGAACCAACAAAGAAAGTTTCCTTCCACGTGTAAATCTTTCCTTCACTTTTTATAATAGTAGAGTCGTATAATATTTGTCTTCACTACTGGAGGCAGAGTCATTAGTGGCTTTAAGACTACCCAGATTTGAGAACCAATTTAGAAAACTCATCTTTATAATTTCATTTCTCCAGAATAACTCTCCATACCAAATGTTTTAGACTGAGTTCTCTAGAGAAGCAAAATGAGTGAAGGTTTTATGTATATATATACTTACTGATGAAGATTAAAGACTACAGTCTGCAGTATGGATTACATCTCAACATAAAGAAAATGAAAATCCCCACAAGTGGACCAATAAGCAGCATCAAAATAAATGGAGAAAAGGTTGAAGTTGTCAAGGATTTCATATTACTTGGTTCCACAATCAACACCAATGGAAGCAGCTGTCAAGAAATCAGACCTCGTATTGCACTGGGAAAATGCTACAAAAGACCTCTTTAAAATGTTGAAGAGTAAAGATGTCTCCTGGAAGACTAAGGTGCACCTAACGCAAGTCATGGCATTTTCAATTGGATCATATGCATGTGAAAGCTGGACAACGAATAAGGAAGACAGAAGGAGTTGATGCTTTTTAGTTGTGATGTTGGTGAAAAATACTGAAAGTCCCATGGACTATCAGAAGAACATATTAATCTGACTTGGAAGAAGTGCAGCCAGAATGCTCCTTGGAAGTGAAAATGGCCAGGATTCATCTCACCTATTTAGGTCATGTTGTCAGAAGGAATCATTCCCTGGAGAAGGATCTCATGCTTGGTAAAGTGGAGGATCAATGAAAAAGGGGAGGTCCTCAAGGAGATGGATTGACATAGTGGCTACAATGATAAGCACAGGTATAGTGAGGATTGTGAGACTGGTGCAGGACTGGGCAGTGTTTTGTTCTGTTGAGCACACTGTTGCTATGAGTCAGAGCCGACTCAACAGTACCTAACAACAACAACATGTGTATGTACATATATGTATACACATACACACACAAACATATATGTAGTTAAAGTTATGAGTCAACTTGTCTGGGTCATTGTATGTCAACTTGTCTGGCCTGTGGTTTTGAGTAGCTGGGCTGCTAGGTGTAGTTATGCCCCATGATGAGATTGGTAATCAACTCCATGGTAAAACCTGCCATGAGCAACTGAGTAGGTGTCTTAGGGGTATGTTCTGCTTTCAGCATATAAGACACTTTGAGAAAAGTCTTGAGCTTCTTGGCACGTTTGAATCCTGAATTTGACCAAGTCATCATTGAGTGGCCTGCCATGTTGTCTGCTGATCTTGGGACTGTTTCTGGACTTGAAGTAGTGGCCTGCTGTGTTGCTTGATAATCTCCAGACTATGCCATTTTACTTGTCAACCTTGGGTTTGTCAGCCTCAGTAGCCAGCAGCTGCCTGAGTTAAAAGATGCCTCCAGCTCCAGTGGGCCGGGAGCAAGAGGCAGAACTGATGCCCAAAGTTAAAGGGTCTTCACCCAGTCCCTAGAGCTGGCACTTGAACTCAGACTTCTAGTGTCCTAAACTGTAAGAGAACAACTTCCTGGTTGTTAAAGTCATCCACTTGTGATATTTTCTGTTACAGTAGCACTAACCAAAAACCAATCTCACTGCTGTTGAGTTGGAGCCGACTCATAGCAACCTCTCCTTGGGTTTCTGAGGTAGTATCACTATGGAAGTAGATTGCCTAACCTTCTTTCCAAGGAGTAGCTGAGAGGTTTGAACCGCCAGCCTTCTGGTTATCAGTCAAATGCCTTAGGTACTATGCCACCAGAGCTCCTACGGTAGCACTAGAGAATATATATATATATATGTATATATATATACACACACACACACACACACACACATACACATATGTGTATATATATATATAGATAGATAGATATAGATAGATAGATAGATAGATAGATAGACAGATAGATCAAGGAAACGGCTTACACAGCTGTAGAGGCTGGCAACTCCCAAGCCATGGGTCAGATGTCAGGCTGGAGTTTTCTCCTGATTCACGTAGCTGAAGGGGCTGATGGATCCAAGATTGGTAGGTCGGATTGGTAGGCTGCTGGCTCACAGGCTGTGGAGGCTGATGAATCCCAAGATTGATAAGCAATATGACAGGCCACTGGCTCAAGTCTAAGGAACTAGAGGTCAGATGATGATGAGCCAGGTCCAGGGTCCAGATCGAGCAAAAGTCAGAGAGCTTTGGCTGAATGTCTATATATATTGGATGTAGGCCACACTTCCAAGGAAATTCTCTTTCAACTGATCTTCTGTTCATAAGTGGATCTCATCAGGGAGATAATTCTATTATATCAGATCATAAAATGGAGCATGATTTTATCATTACATAACTGCCAACCTACATCATAACTATCGAACTACTGAGAATCATGACCCAGCTAAGTTGACACAAACCTTAACCATCACACCCAATTATCCCTGCAAACTTAATTTTAGTCTTAAAAGTTGAAGTTATAAACTAGTGTATACACCAAAATTTTTAAATGTCTGCTCTAAATGAAAAACTTCCTAGGTTATTGTGGGTATTATTTTTCTCCCTGAAAATTATAAGCTTGGTGATGTACTTGTGCAACTTACTAAAGAAGAACTTCTCCTAAACAGAGATCCTTTTGTTCTCAATTTACCTCACCTGGACACATTTGACTGCTAACCAGAAGGCTGGTGGTTCAAACCCACCAGCCACTCCTTGGAAGGAAGTCTGGGCAATCTACTTCCATAGAGATACCACATTGGAAACCCAAGGAGTGGTTATTATGAGTCTGATTTGACTTGATGGCAGTGAGTTTGTTTGTATGTTTGTTTTGGACATAGAAAAATAGTTTGACACAGAAAGAATTAATAGTTCAAGGCACCCAGGGATTTGGAGGCTGTCCTCATTCTCCATCAACCTACCTCTCCAGGAGCTGTTGGAATGACACTCACTGCCAAAGTCTCCCGGGAGCACCACCAGTTCCCCCTTTGTTTCTGGTCATTTGACTCAGTCAGAAGGTGGGGGTCATTCTTGGCTTCTGGGGCCTGCAAACAGCCATCGGTGAGGGAACAGGCATGGCTACACTCACCTCACCTATCTATTTGTCCCGATATACCTGGTACACTCCATTTTCTTCTTTAAGGGAGGGGGAGGGGAAGAAAAAGCACTTGGAAGCTTGTACTGGAATTACCGCAACTCTCTGTTATGGATCGAATTGTGTCTCTGAAAAATATGTTGAAATCCTGATCCCTGAAATTGTGACTATGGCCCTGTTTGGAAATAAGGTTTTCTTTTGTTATGTTAATGAGGTCATACCAGAGTAGATCTAAATCTAATTTCCTCTAAGAGGTGTTTCATAAAATATGGAAAGCAGAGACACACACACAGGGGAAAAGCCACATGACAAGGGAGGCAGAAGCATCTATAGAAGCAAAGAAATATCATGGATTGTTAGCAGCTAGTAGAAGGTAAAAGAGACAAAGAAGGACCTTCCCTTAGAACTGATGCTTAAATTTCAGCTATTAACCTCCTGAACTGTGAGAAAATAAATTTCTGTTCTTTAAAGCTCCCCACTTACGGTATTTTTGTTATGGCAACTTCTCATGTAGCCTAAGTCTCCTAATCCAATTCTGTTTACATTGATTAATTCTCAATTCCAACATAATATTATAGTGCACACTTCAATTAGCCATTCTGGAAAATGTACACACCCATGTGCACACACACATATACCTTCCACACCATATCACTCATGCATATACACACACATGCAAACACACACACCTATCACATACCATACACTGTGCCCCCACTTTGCTCTGATCACACCTCATCTGCATCAGCTCATATGCAGACACAGTCACCCTCTCTTGAAGCAGGTTTTTCACCCCAGCACATGCATTTTTTTATTATATCTTTCCTAGTGCATGGTCCTTGCAGGCTTTACAACAAGAAGCACAAAAGAAATTTAATTACGTATGTAGAAGATGCAAGGAATCTACAGCTAAATACTCAGGATTAAGAGTAAACATAGCCTGGGAGCTGTATTAGTTTCCTAGAGCTGCCGCAACAAATTGCTACAAATTGGGTGGCTTCAAACAATAGAAACTTATTCTTCATAGTTCTGGAGGCCCGGAGTCTGAAATGAAGGGGTTAGCAGAGCCATACTCTCTAAAGACTCTCTAGTAAAATCTTTCTTTGTCTCTTTTAGTTATTTGTGGCTGCCAATCATCCTTGGTGTTCCTTGTTTTGTGGTTGCATCATTACACTCTATGTCTCTGTCTTCATGTGGGCTTCTGCCTTGTGTTTGCCTTTGTGTCCAAATATCCCTCTTATTATTTAAAACACCTGTCATTGGATTTTGGCCCACCCATATCTAAAATGACATCATCTTAATTTAATTACATATGCAAAAACCCTAGTACCAAGGGTTGTTGTTGTTGTTGTTATGTGCCGTCGAGTTGGCCCTTAGGGTTTCAGAGAAGACATAAACTTTAGATTGAGTGGGTGTGACCAGTGGTGATCTGGAGGTGTAGGAATTATGGGTGGAGGGGTGTAACAATTTACTTGTTCCTGTTACTCTGGAATCCTGTGCTCTGGTGTTATAGTTGCTACTTTTTAAAAATTGTGGTAAATATATATGTAATAAATCATTTATCTTTTCAACATTCTTCATGTGTACAATTCAGTGTCATTAGTTATGTTTATCATGTTGTTCAATATTTCATTTTGTGGGACACAATTCAGCCCGTAACAGAGGGTGATGGAATTGTTCAAATATTGATTGTGGTAGAGATGGTGGTTGTACAACTCTCTGAATATACTAAAAAACATTGAATTGTACACTTTAAATATGCAAAATATGTGTATGTGAAGCAATGTCAATAGTGCTGTTTTTTAAAAGTGATTTTAGCAGGGACACTGGATACAAGATAAATATACAAAAGTCAGTTATATTCATTTAGCTGCAACAAATAATTGTTGTCATTGTTGTTAGATGCCATCGAGTTGTTTCCAACTTGTAGTGATGCTATGTACAACAAAACAAAACACTGCCCAGTCCTGTGCCATCCTCACAATCCTTGTTATGCTTGAGCCCGTTGTTGTAGCCGCTGTGTCGATCCATCTCATTGAGGATCTTCCCCTTGTTTGCTGACCCTCCACTTTACCAAGCATGATATCCTTCTCCAGAGAACGGTCCTTTAACAACATGACCAAAGTAAGTGAGACAAAGTCTGGCCATTCTCATGTCTAAGGAGCATGCCAGCTATACTTCTTCCACACAGATTTGTTCATTCTTCTGGTAGTCCACGGTATCTTCAGTATTCTTCACCAACACCATAATTCAGAAGCATCAATTCTTCTTCGGTCTTCCTTATTCATTGTCCAGCTTTCACATGCATATGAGACAATTGAAAATACTATGGCTTGAGTTGAGTATACCTTAATATTCAAAGTAACATCTTTGCTCCTCAATACTTCAAAGTGGCCTTTTGCAGCAGTTTTGCCCACTGCAATATGATGTCTGGTTTCTTGACTGCTGCTTCCACAAGTGTTGATGGTGGATACAAGTAAAATCTTTTCTCCATTTATCATGATGTTGCTCATGGGTTCAGTTGTGAGAATTTTTGTTTTCTTTATGTTGAGGTGAAATTCATACTAAGACTGTCCTTTTTTTTTTTTTATTGTGACTTGGGTGAAAGTTTACAGAACAAATTCATTTTCCATATAGCAGTTCATACACAATTTGTTTCATGACATTGATCGCAATTTCTCACAACATAACAGCTCTCTTTTCACTCCCTCCCTGTAGTTACCTCTTCCTTGTGTCCTTCTTTCCTATGTAGACTGTACTGTTTAATCTTCACCCATAAGTGATTCAAGTCATCTTCACTTTCAGCAAACTAAGTTGTGTCATCTGCATATCGCAGGTTGTTAATTGTCCTTCCTCTAATCCTGATGCCATGTCTTTCTTCATATAGTCCAGCTTCTCAGGTTATTTGTTCAGTATACAGATTGAATAAAAACAAAAAACCAAAGTCACTCCCATCGAATCAATTCAGACTCATAGCAACCCTCTTTGGGTTTCCAAGGTGGTAAATCTTTACAGAAGTATTGTTCAATAATTTCTACATTTTGTTGGATCACCTTTCTTTGGAAAGGACACAAATATCCATCTTTTCCAGTGAGTTAGCCAGGTATCTGCCTTCCAAATTTCCTGGCATAAATGAATAAACACCTCCAGTGCTGCATCTGTTAAAACATCTCAATGGGTATTCCATCCATTCCTGGAGCCTATATATTCAGGAGGGATATAATCCAGGTCATATTTTGGTCCTCATGGACTTATTTTAGTTTTATTTGTTTTAAACTTGAACTTGCATATGAGCAATTTGATGGTCTGCTCCAATCAGTTCCTAGCCTTGTTTTGACTGCTGATATTGAGATTCTCCAAAGCCTCTTTCTACAGATGTAGTTAATCTGATTCCTGTGTATTCCATCAGGTGAGGTCCATGGGTATAGCCACCATTTTTGTTGTTGAAAAAGGTATTTGCAATGAATAAGTTGTTGGTCTAGCAAAATTCTATCATGTGATATCTGGCATCATTTCTATTACAAAGAGCATATTTTCCAACTACTGATGATTCATCTTTGTTTTCAACATTCACATTCCAATCACCAGTAATTATCTGGATTGCATGTTTGGTCAATTTCAGACTGCAGAAGTTGTTGATAAAAAGCAAAGATCAAGAAATTGAAGATTTGAATAATAGCAGCATTAACTGGTCTTCCTAGTAAAAATCAAACTCACTCCATTGAGTTGTTTCTACTGTTCCTTGGGTTTCTGAGGCAGTATCTCTAGAGACGTAGATTGCCCAATAGGCATGTGGATATATTCCTATCACTGACAGCATTGCACTGCAGGATAGATCTTGAGATGTTCTTTTTGTTGATGAATGCAACACCATTCTTCTTCAACTTATCATAGTAGATCATATGATTTTTTAAAAAATTCAAAATGGCCAATACCAGTCCATTTCAGCTCACTAATGCCTAGGATATTAATCTTTATCTGGTCCATTTCATTTTTCACAACTTCCAATTTTCCTAGATTCATACTCCATACATTCCAAGTTCTGATTATCAATGAATGTTTGCAGCTGTTTTTTTCCTCCCATTTTGAGTTGAGCCCCATCAGTAAATGAAGGTCCTGAAAGCTTCCTTCCATCCACATCATAAGATCAATTCTACTTTGGGGAGGCAGCTCTTACTTAGTCATATTTTGACTGTCTTCCAACCTGAGGGTCTCATCTTTGGACACTATATCTGACAACATTTCAGGGATATTC
Source organism: Orycteropus afer afer (assembly GCF_000298275.1). Taxonomy (NCBI): domain Eukaryota; kingdom Metazoa; phylum Chordata; class Mammalia; order Tubulidentata; family Orycteropodidae; genus Orycteropus; species Orycteropus afer. The sequence goes on along the minus strand of NW_006921806.1, from coordinate 4,401,696 downwards.
ATAAAGTTTTCCAGGCATATATCAGACAGTGTTTCACTGCTATTCATAAGATTTTCAGTAGTCAGTTGTTTTTCAGAAGTTGGATGGCCCTGTCCTTCTTCCCAGTCTGCCTTAGTCTGGAAGCTCTGCTGAAACTTGTCCACCATGGGTGACCCTTTTGGTATTTGAAATACTGGTGGCATAGTCTCTAGCCTCACAGCAACACACAAGCCACCACAGTATGACAAGGGGAAGACTCTCAACAAGATGGATTGTCACAGTGGCTGCAATTATGTGCTCAACCACAACAAGGATTGTGAGAATGGCACAGGACTGGGCAGTGTTTTGTTGTGTTGTATATAGGGTCACTTTGAGCTGGAGCCAACTCTACTGTACCTAATAACAACAATGACAACAGTTTATTGTAGTGGGTTGAAAGATATGTCATGTCCTAATCCTTGAGACCCATGGATGTGATCTTCTTTGGAAGAAGAATCTTTGCAGATGTGATTGCATAAGGATCTTGAGATGGAGAGATTATCTGGATTACTCAATTGCATCCTATGTACCATCACAAGTGTCCGTGTAAGAGGTGGGTGGAGGGAAAGTTCACACACAGAAGAGAAGAGAAGAAACAGATGTAAAGACAAAAGCAGAGATTGGAATGATGTATCCACAAGTCCTGGAATGCCTGGGGCCACTGGAAGCTGGAAGAGACAGGGAAGGATCCTCCCCTAGAGCCTGTGGAGGGAGTATGGCTATGTCAACACCCCAAATTCAGACTTCTGGTCTCCAGAATTTTGAAAGAACACATTTCTGTTATTGTAAGCCTCCATTTTGTAGTATTTTTTATGGTGGCCCAGGACACTCATGTAGTTAGGCTATAATAACAATCAAACAAACCACTCTGAAGTCTCAGTTATGCACAGATTAAGGACTTGCTTCCTGCTCAGACTGCATGTCATGGAAAGTTAGGGTGGCTCTGCTCTGCCTCCTCTCTGGCGCCAGGCTGTGGGAGCAGCCTCCTTCTGAAATGTTCTGGCTGTCATGTCTGGGTGTCCCTGGGCAAAATGGAGAAGGATAAAGAAGCTCACACCAGTGCCAGGTGTTGGCAAGTTCTGGGTCCCACAGAGGTTAGAAAGGCAAGTGGGTTAGTGGTTGCCTCTTGTCCTGGTGCCAGGATATCCCTTACCTGCTCAAGGGTCAGTACAACCCCCCTTCTGAGCCCATTCCCAGCTTCCACACTCCATTGCAGGAGTTTTCCAGTGTCAAGACAACAAAGCTGCAGAGGATCGGGGTTAAAGCATCGGAGTCATTTGTGATAGTTCTTGTGGCCTGGTGAGGATGGAGACACCTGACCTCCACTCATCCTGCATATCCTTCCACTCCACACTGAAGTCAAGCTGATGCCAGAAGCTTGGGTGGTTATATCATGGTGTCTCTGTGGAATGTCAGGCTTATGTCTGGTCAATGAGGTGGACCTGGCTTTAGAAAATTGTGTGTGTGTGTGTGGGGGGGGGTGACAGTTGGCTTCTCACCAGAGCAAACTAAGTCTCCTCTTGGTCAACCATCAACTTATTCAGGCCAACCATGTCCCGCTGCTGGGGGAGGCAGGGGTCTCCAGGACTCATCTTAGTGTCAGTTCTCTAAAGGAGCAAAACCAGTGAGCAAAAACTGTGTGTATATGTTATATATAAAGAGAGAGAGAGAAAGAAAGTAGGAGAGATTTACTTCAAGGGATTGACTGACCTAATTGTGGGACTGGCAGAACCTAAACTGTAGGTCAGATAGGAGGCTGGAGACTTTTGTAGGCTTACGTCCCAAGATTTTTAGGTCAGGAGACAAGAAGAATGCAGGGTAGAGAGAGAGCAATCTCTGCTGGAACATCCATTTATATTCTAGACGCAGACCATATCTGCAAGGAAATTATCCTTTAAACTGATTGGCTGTTCACATCAGATCATATCATGGAAGGTGATTACATTACATTACATTAAGGAGCAATACACAGTCCAGTGTCTGGCCAAACTACTGGAAATCACAGCCTGGCCAAGTTGACATGTAAAATTAACCATCATAGCTGTGTTCCTTTCAGTAACCCACGTACTTAGGTGGGGTTTGTATGCACACGTATATCACCATGACACAACCCAACTGATATGTTGGTAGTAATATTGGTATTATTGTTCTGAACTATTATACATACCATTTCAAGTAAAGCAAACAAGGATAAAACAAATAAAAATATTATGTTCATGTCATTAGGAAGAAAGATTTTCAGATAAGAAAGTGATACAAACATAAAATCAAAGAAGTCAAGACAATTCTTAAACTTGAATTAAAGATCTCGTATAAGCTCATGAGCTCCAGATACATTTTCCTGTTTTTGAATGAGTATTTATCTAGCTCTGTCACCTAAAATTGGTAGAATAGGGACAAATGTATGAGCTGACCTCCTCATACCTAGATAACAAAAAAAGAAAAAAAAAACAAAAAACAACTGACTGCCATGAAGTCAGATCCAACTCAGAGTGACCCCTCCTTGGGTTTCCAAGCCGGTTTCTCTATGGAAGTAAATTGCCCAACCTTCCTTCTGAGGAATGGCTGGTGGGTTTGAACCACTATCCTTCTGGTTAGCAGTCAAATGCCTTAGGCACTACTCCACCAGAGCTCTCTTGTACTTAGATGGAGGTCTCTAAACACCACGTTCCATTATAAGGAACCAGAGCTTTTTGGAGAAGTGATTGCCTCCAGGGTTGGGGTAGGAATGTATGAGATGCTCCTGGAATACCTTGTTGTACCAGAAAGCACAGATGCTCTCAACGATCCCTGGGGTCTTGTTAAAAGGACACAGGGGCATTATTTAGCCATTAAGTGGTGTGAAGTTATGATATATGCTATGATATGGATGAACCATGAAATAAGCCAGACACAAAAGACAAATACTGCATGATCCTATGTATATGAAGATTCTAGAACAGGAAATGCATAGAGATAAAAGTTTATTAGTAGTTACCAAGGAATTAGTGGAGGAGGAAATGGAGAATTATTGCTTAAATTATTAGTGGATTTCTGTTTGAAAAGATGAAACTTTTTTTTTTTTTTGGAAATGGATAATGGTGACTGTTGCACAACATGTGAATGTAATTAATGTCACTGAATTGTACACTTAAGACTGGTTCAAACAGCAAACTTTTTGTGATATATAGTTTACCACAAAAAAAGAAGAAAGAAAGAAAAGAAGGCCATATATGGTATGCTATTTTATATAAAATGTGTACATAGAGGAAATGATATAACAAATATTTCAAAATATTAAGTTTATTTATTTGTTTGTTTTTTAAGGACATTGGAGTCAACTTAAGGACTTCTGGTGGTGCAGTACCTAAGGCAATTGACCACTAACCAGAAGGTTGGCGGTTCAAACCTACCAGCCACTCTGTGGAAGGAAGACGGGGTAATCTACTTCTGTAAAGATTTACTGCCTCGAAAGCCCAGTGGGGGTCAGTATGAGTGAGTCTGAACTGACTCTTTGGCAGTAGGTGTGGTTTGTTTCTTTTGGAACCAACTTGAAAAGCTCCCACTGGCCAAAGTTGGGGCAATTTGAGCATCAAATAGACTATAGATAGCAATGGGCTAAAATATATCAAATGTTTTTTAAAAAAAACCCTGTGAGTTCAGAAAAAAAAAAAAGCACTTAAAAACTCATCACCCACATTTGGAGGCTGTTAGCACACCAAATTTTAATTCTGAAAATTGGCAAATGAAGTAAAAGAACAAACCTGTAGCTATCAAGTTGTTTCAAACTCATGGCAGCCCCATGTGTGTCAGAGTAGAACTGCTTCTTAGGGTTCTGAACGGCTCTAATATTATGAAAGTAGATCACCAGGACTTTCTTCTGAGGTGCTGTTGAGTGTATTTGAACCACTAGCCTTTCAGTTAGCAGGTGAATGCAAACTGCTTGCACCACCTTGTTGTTGTTGTTGTTATGTGCCGTCGAGTCGGCCCTGACTCATGGCGACCCCTCCTTGGGTTTCCGAGGTAGTATCACTATGGAAGTAGGATTGCCCAACCTTCCTTCTGAGGAGTGGCTGGTGGGTTTGAACCGTCAGCCTTCTGGTTAGCAGTCAAGTGCTTTAGCCACTATGCTACCGAAATGTAGGAAATAACTGAGCATTTGCTATGACTCTCCTTCATGAACTTTTTCACCCTCATTGAGCAGTTAATGGAAGAAAGTACTTTACAGAGTGTTATGGATTCAATTGTGTGCCCCCTCCAACAACAACAACAACAACAAGAAGTTATGTTAAAATCCTAATTCCTGTACCTGTGAATATGACACTGCTTGGAAAGAAGGGTTTTTGTTGTTGTGGTTATGTTTTGTTATGTTAATGAGGTCATATCGTGTAGAGTGGGTCTTAAACCTAATCTCTTTTAAAGTGGAGTCTTATAAGGAGTCACAAGAAGCCCTAGCAGTGCAATGATTAAATTTTCTAACTGAAAGTTTGCTGGTTCGAACCCACCAGCAGCTCCACAGGGGAAAAGACCTGGTGATTTGCTCCTGTAAAGATTACAGCCTCGCATACCCTATGGGGGCAGTTCTACTGTCATATAAGGTGGCTATGAGTCAGAATCAACTTGACAGTACACAACAACACAGTCACACACAGGGGAAGACAGCATGTGGGGCTCCATCTCCAAGCCAAGGAAGCTAAGCAATGCCCAGGGCTACAAAATCTAGAGCAGACTGAGTATGGCTGCAGTACCTTGAATTCAGACTCCCAGCTTCCAGAACTATAAAACCAAAAACACCAAACTCACTACCATTGAGTTGACCTGACTCATAGCCACCCCCAATTGGGTTTGTGAGGCTGTAAATCTTTACACAAGTAGATTTCCCTGTCTTCCTTCCATGGAGCAGCTCGTGGATTTGAACCATTGACCTTCTGGTTAGCAGCCAAATGCCTTATCCACTGTGCCACCAGAGCTCCTATGAGACAATAAATTTCAGTTCTTCAAAGCCAGCCACCTGTGATATTTTGTTACAGCAGCCCTAAAAGTGTAAGACAGAGGACTTCCAGGCAATGCATGCAGAAGGAACGATGGAACTAGAAAATCCCATCTAGTGACCCTTCATGAAACAGTGGCACTTGGCAGAGTCAAGAGTGGTGCTAAAGTATTTGGTTCAAAGTTCACGGGGAACTGGCTGTTGAATGGACCAAGCTGACGGAAGCACTTGGGCTACCAGATTGAGTTGACAGTTCCAAGATTAGAGGCGCCAGGATTTTACACCCCTCCCAATGAGATTGCAAAACTCAGTGCTTCCTGTCAGTACTGAATCTGGTCACACTTGGAGATTCACCCCCCAGTTTTCAGGAAATGCAGGGAAAGGAGGAATTTGTTAACCCCAGGAGGAGCAGTGAACAAACCCAGAAAGGGGGTGTCTTAGTTCCCTAGGGCTGCTATAACAGAAATATCACAAGTGGCTGGCTTTAAAGATGAGGAACTTATTTTCTCACAATTAAGGAAGCTGGAAGTCTAAATTCAGGGCACCAGCTCTGGGGAAAGACTCTCTCAGCTCTTAGGGAAGGTCCTTTTTTGTTTCAGCTTCTGCTGCCCTAGTTAGTGTTTCTTGGCTTCTTAGTCGTCTTCCCATGACATCTACCTCCCCTCCTGCCCTCATACCCTGTTTGTAATTAATGCTTTCTGTAATCTTCTCATTTTATACTCAGAAGTAATTAGATTTAGGATATACCCTACACAGACATGGCTTCATTAGCCTAACCAAGAAAATTCTATTCCCAAACTGGGTCACATATACAGGTAAAGGGGTTACAATTCCAACACATATTTTGAGAGGACACAATTCAATCCACAACAGGGGGCGATCCACAGCACACATGACCTAGTTCCTTTAATGAATAAATGGCAAGAAAATGAGGGGGACAGATAGGATTAAAAGATACGTATCAATCAAACTCTGTGAGGAACACTTGTTTGGATCCTGATTCAAATACACACTGCAAAAAAGCCATTTTGAAGCAGTTAGAGAAATTTAAACAGACTCAGTATTTAGAAGCAAATTGGGGTTTTGTTGTGTGATTATTGTACTGGCGTTGTGTTTTATAAGACAAGAGTTTCTATCTGTTGGAGACACATACTACAATATTTATGGCTGCAAGGATAGAGTTCAGATTTGTTGTCAAATACCCTACAGGGGGTTTTATAATGTTGGGGAGATGTTGGTGGATGTTGAGGTTTCAGGATGTACTCACGGGGTTCATTTCCCTAATAAAAAGTTAAAAAAATCATGTAAGATTTGATGAAAGGGCATTAAGAGAAAGGAGTGAAAAGCTGGGTTCATTGATGAAAATTGTGGACAATTTGTCTAATATCAGTCAACATTATAAATTGTGGTTATTGAACATACATAGGTCAAGATGTTGCAGAAGAGGATACTGGGAAGTCTCAGGGGCTTCCTTCCTGTGGGGTTGGCCCTCTGCAAGACAGTACAAGTTGGAGAGAGTACTGACCAGCATTGTGCATCTTGTTGTTTGTTGTTGTTATGTGCCGTTGAGTTGGCCCCAACTCATAGTGACCGCTCCTTGGGTTTCCGAGGCAGTATCACTATGGAAGTAGATTGCCCCATCTTCCTTCCAAGGAGTGGCTGGTGGATTGTGCATCTAGAGCCCTTAAAACCTGCTAGACCTGCCACTCCAGGGATCCTGAGCAGCAGTGCCCAGTCCTCCTCTGGTTCTCCAGGGGACACAAAAATGATCTCAAGACATTTTCAGGACACAGGACACTGACCTCTTATCAAAGCTTGATTTAGGGGTCAAGGCTGAGCAGTGGTAAAGGTGTAGTGCCCAGGTCAGACTGCCCAGCTTCAAAACTTTTCTCTACTTTCTTCCTGCTGGGTGGTCCTGGGCAAGATATTTACATTTGATGGGGCTCAAAGTCCTCATTTGCAAAAGTGTCACTGGGCTGTAGCATCTGCTTGACACATTTATCTGCTGTTGCTTGAACCCAATTCTGTGGTATTTTTTGTGTTACCAGGGGCCTGGTAGCTATGCCCACGAGACTCAGAGAGAGACTGACTGGGTCAGCAGCCAGTCCTAGTGTCAGGCCACCCAGGGTTGTCTGCCTTCCAGGGGCATTGCTATAATGGGGTGGGGAGAGTGGAGCATTTTCCCAGACAAAATCCTCGAGTTTCTGCTCTAATGGACCTGGTGAACTGGGATGGGCAGTCATCAGAGGGTCAATTTCAAGGATCGCTATTCATTTCAGCATCAAAGCCCTTAGCACTAATGAGAAACCTGCAGAGACCCCCGGGGCCCGAAAATGACCTCAAATCTTTGTAAGCAGGACATCATGTGGCCCCACAGGCTCTGTTCTAGAAAAGAGAATGCTTTTGCTGCAGCTTAATCACCTCTGATAGACTGTAATGAGGCAAGCTGTTCCCAGAAGTCCGTTTTATGTAACCGCACTAGTCAACGGATTGGCTGGGCTGCACGTGTCTGTGTGATTCTGGAAACCCTCAAAGCACCAGAATCCATCCATCTTCGCTAATGAGCTTCATGGGAACATCACAGCCCAGAGGGAGGGAAAACAGGCCAAGCTGACTCTCCTGTCTTTGCAAAGGCTCCAGGGAAACTTGTCCCTCAGACGTTCCAAGAAAAACCTGGGACATCTGTCGCCTTGTTCTGCACCTCTCAAATAAGCAGCCGCTGAATGTGAAAATATACATATACATGCACATATGCATTTACACACACACAGACTACAAACATGCATACACATACGTATGCACATTTCCAATATACATACAAACACATTACATATATAATGTACATGTGCTCATGTATTTGCATACACATTACCTACATATATATTACATGTACATATGTTCATTTATCTTGTACATAAATAATTTGGTATACATCTACATACACTTTTTTAGATGGTAATTTGGGTGGAAGTTTACAAAGCAAATTGGTTTTCTATTCAACAGTCCATACACATTCTGTTCTGTGATATTTTGCAATTCCTACATGAGAACAGCATTCTTCCAACTTCCTCCCTGCACCTATCCCTACCCTTCATTCTTTCTTCCCATCCCCTCCCATCTTCCTAGCTCTATCCCTGGACAAATGCTGTCCTCTTGATCTTATACACTTGATTGCTCTGATGAGTGCATACTCTATATTACTATTCACCTTATAGGTCTATTATTTGGCTGACTGTTGAGTCACAGGGGTGAAGTTCAGGGTGTTGAAGGGTGTCTAGGGACCACAGTCTCTGGGCTTCCACCAGTCTTCATTAGAACAGTAAGCCTGGTCTTTTTTATGATTTTGAGTTTTGTTCCACATTTACCTCCCAGGACTTTTTATTGTGATCCCTTTCAGAGTGGACAGCTGTGGTAGCTGGGCACCATCTAGTTCTTCTGGTCGCAGGGTCATGGAGGCTGGGGTTCATGTACTCTATTAGTTCTTTGGACTATTTTTTTCCTACATCTTTGATTTTCTTCACTCTTCTTTGCTCCCAGTGGGGAGAGACCAATCATTGCATCTTGGATGGCAGCTCACAAGCTTTTAAGACCCCAATCCCTACTCACCAAAGTAGGATGTAGAACATTGTTTTTGCATATGTACATTTGCATATGTACATGTATTTACATATAGGTAGTGTGAGTCTGTCCCAAGCCATGGTATTTACATATGCATGTGAAAGCTGGACAATGAATAAGAAAGACCAAAAAATAATTAATGCCTTTGGAATTATGGTATTTGTGAAGAATATTGAATATACTATGGACTTCCAAAAGAATGAACAAATCAGAATGATCCTTAGATGCGAAGATGGCAAGACTTTGTCTAACATACTTTAACACGTTATCAGGAGAGGCCAATCTCTAGAGAAGGACAGCATGCTTGGCAAAGTAGAGGCTCAGAAAAAAGAAGACCCCCAACAAGATGGATTGACACAGTGGCTGCAAAAATGGGCTCAAAGTTAGGAAGGATTATGAGGCTGGCGCAGGACCAGGCAGTGCTTTATTCTGTTGTACATAGGGTCTCTATGAGTCAGAACTGACTCAACAGCACCTAACAACAACAAACGTACATATATGCACACATACACATCTACATTTATATATGCATATATACATTTACAGGTACACATACACACAATATACACATATGTGTGCATATCTATGCACATGTACACATATATGTAATATATACATGTATATAATGACAGTATACAAAGACATATATGCAAATACATTTACCTCTACATATATACATGTACCTGTACATATACATTTACATATGCACACACATATACATGTTGTTGTTGTTAGGTGCCATTGAGTCAGTGTACATATATATAAACCAATACATTTATATTTTATGGTGCAGTAAATTAATTAATATGACCCTTCTAGCCAATAGTTTTTGTAGCTCCCACCAAATAAATGGGTAGGACCACACAAATGTGAGGTACTTGAGGCCTACCAAGGGGATTGGATTGCTTGCTAATAATGTAAATAAAGGGCATGGCATCCTTGTGTGGGTGGGACCGTGGAAATAAGGTGAATGGAACCCTAACATAGGGATTGGTCAGTTTTGCCATCCTGCAAGGCAGAAAGGGGAGATCTCACTATAAACAAAGAAGAGTCAGGAGTGGAGTGTGACCTTTTGACCTGAAATTTCCTTGACCCAGAATTTCATGGGGACCAGGCAGAGGCCATCCACTTCTCAAAGAATTGGACAGTGAAAACCTTATGAATAGCTGTGAAACACTGTCTGATATATTGATGGAAAACTTTATGAATAGTCCTGAAACATTGTGCAATATAGTGCTGGAAGATGAGCCTCTCAATTTGGAAGACACTCAAAATATGACTGGAGAAGAGCTGCCTCATCAGAGTAGATCCAACCTTAATGATGTGGATAGAGTAAAGCTTTTGGGACCTCCATTTGTTGATATGGCAGGACTCAAGATGGAAGAAACAGCTGCAAACATCCATTAAAAATATGAAGTATGAATCTAGGAAAATTGGTAGTTGTCAAAAATGAAATGGAATGCATAAAGATCAATATCCTAGGCATTAGTGAGATGAAATGAACTGGCTTTGGCCATTTTGAATCAGATGATCAAATGATCTACTATGCCTGAAATGACAAATTGAAGAAGAATGATATGGCATTCATCATCACAAAGACTGTCTCAAGATCTATCCTGAAGTACAACATTGTTAGTGATAGGATAATATCCACATGCCTATGAGGAAGACCAGTTAATACTACTATTATCCAAATTTATGTACCAACCACCAAAACCAAAGATGAGGAAACTGAAGATTTTTACCAACTTCTGCAGTCTGAAATTGACTGAAAAATGCAAACAAGATGTGTTAATTATCATTGGTGACTGGAATGCAAACATTGGGAAGAAAGAAGAATCATCAGTAGATGGAAAATATGGTCTTGATGATAGAAATGATGCTGGAGACTGCATGATAGAAATTTGCAAGACTAATGACTTATTAATCACAAATACTTTTTTCCACAACACAAATGGCAGCTCAACATGTGTACTTCACCATATGGAGTACACAGGAATCAGATTGACTACATCTGTGAGAAGAGGTGATGGAGAAGCTCAGCATCTTCAGCCAAAACAAGGCCAGGAGCTGATTGTGGAATAAACCATCAACTGCTCATATGCAAATTCAAACTGAAGCTGAAGACAATTAAAAGAAGTCCACAAAGGCCAAAATATGACCTTGATTATATCCCATCTGAATTAAGAGACCATCTAAAGAACAGATTTGATGCATTGAACACCAATGACTGAAAACCAGAGGAATTGTGGATGACATCAAGGAACATCATCCATGAAGAAAGCAAGAGGTCATTAAAAAGACAGGAAAGGAAGAAAAGACCAAAATGAATGTCAGAAGAGACTCTGAAACTTGCGAAGACTTGGAGTTAGAAAACCAAAAGGGAAGAATACACTCAGCATTTCTCAACCTGAAAGAACTGAGGAAAAGATTTAAGCCTCAAATTGCAATATCGAAAGATTCCATGGGCAAAATATTGAATGATGCAGGAAACATCAAAAGAAGATAAAAGAAATACACTGAGTCACTGTACCAAAAAGAACTGGTAGAACATCATCCATTTCAGGAGGTGACATATGATCAAGAACCAATGGTACTGAAGGAAGAATGTAAAGCTGCACTGAAGGAATTGGTGAAAAACAAGGCTCTGGGAATTGATGGAATACCCATTGAGATGTTTCAAGAAATGGATGCTGCACTGGAAGCACTCACTTGCCTATGCCAAGAAATTTGGAAGACAGCTACCTGGCCAACTAACTGGAAGAGATTCATATTTGTACCCATTCCAAAGAAAGATGATCCCACAGAATGTGGAAATTACTGAACAATGTCATTGATATCACATGCAAGTAAAATCTTACTGAAGATAATTAAAAAACAGTTGCAGCAGTATATTGACAGAGAACTTCCAGATATGCAAGCTGGATTCAGAAGGGGATGTGGAGTTAGAGATACCATTGCTGCTGTCAGATGGATCTTGGCTGAAAGTAAAGAATACCAGAAAGATGTTTACTTGTGTTTTATTGACTATGCAAAGACATTCAACTGTGTGGATCATAACAAACTGTGGATAATATTGCAAAGAATGGGAATTCCAGAAAATTTAATTGTACTCATGAGGAACCTATACATAGACCAGGAGGTTGTCATTCAAACAGAACAAGGGGATTCTACATGGTTTAAAATGAGGAAGGAAGTGTGTCAGGGTTGCATCCTTCACCATACTTATTCGATCTGTATGCTGAGCAAATGAACCCAGAATCTGGACTATATGAAGAACATGGCATCAAGATTGGAGGAAGGCTCATTAACAACCTGAGATACACAGACAATACAACTCTGCTTGCTGAAAGTGAGGATGACTTGGAGCACTTAATGATGAAGATTAAAGACTACTATCCGCAGTATGGATTACACCTCAATATAAAGAAAACAACAATCCTCACAACTGGACCAATAAACAGCATCATGACAAATGGAGAAAAGATTGAAGTTATCAGACTCCATATTACCTGGTTCTACAATCAATGCCAATGGAAACAGCAGTCAAGACATCAAAAGATGTATTGCATCGGGCAAATCTGTTGCAAAAGGCCTCTTTCAAGTGCTGAAGAAGAAAGATGTCTCCTTGAAAACTAAGAAGAGCTTAACCCAAGCCATGGTATTTTCAATCACCTCAAATGCATGTGAGAGCTGGACAATGAATAAGGAAGACTGAAGAAGAGTTGATGCTTCTGAGTTGTGATGTTGGTGAAGAATGCTGAAGGTACCATGGACTGCTAAAAGAACTAACAAGTCAGTCCTGGAAGAAGTGCAGCAGGAATGCTTCTTGGAAGGGAGAATGGCCAGACTTTATCCCACCTACTTTGATCATGTTGCCAGAAGGAACAATTCTCTGGAGAAGGATGTCATCCTTGGTAAACTGGAGGGTCAACAAAAGATGGAAAGGCCCTCAACAAGATGAATTGACACAGTGACTGCAGCAATGGCCTCAGGTATAGTAGGGATTGTGAGGCTGGCACTGGACTGGGCAGTGTTTTGTTCTGTTGTACATAAGGTCGCTATGAGTCAGAGATGATGTGACAGAACATAGTGACAACAACAGGAGACAGAGAGAGAGCTATAACACTGTGCTGGGACGATGAGAGATCGAGAGAAACAGCAGCAGAGAAATGGTGGCAGCAAAGTCAGGAGACCTAGCTGGAGATCTGGCAGATGTCCTAGCATGAGACAATGCAGTAGGCTTCTGAACCTACAGAGCAAGACAGCTGAGCACCTTCCGTGTGAGGCTTACTAAGTGCCTAATCAATCCTCAGTAGTGTGCCTCTGAATACTTACCAGCAGAAATAAAAGAGCTTTGTAACACTTGCCCAAGTAGGGCAGAGGCCAAGGGGCTGCTGGGCTGAGAGGCCAAGGACCAGAGGCCTGCCTGCAGCACAGTTGAGAAGAGGCTGTCCTGATCAAAGAACTGTATACTGAGTCATTTCTGATCCTAAATTGTAATCTGTTACTTCCCTAATAAGCCTCATAAACATGAATATTGTTTTTGAGTTCTTTGTGGCCATTGCAGTGAATTATCAAATTCAGCAGAGAAGTAGAGAGTGCGGTGGGAGAGATGGTTGGTATCAGAATTGGTGAAAAGCGAAATGGTGGAGGGCTGTCTGACCTCTGCCTCACAGGAATCAACCTTAGGCTGTTGATCTTGATCCTCCTTTTCTCTTGTGAAGTTAGAGGAGATCAGATGACTTTGTCATACCATTTTTTACATATTTATACATATATATGCACTTAAATATACATATATAACACACACAAACACATGCACTTACATGCACACACATGTATATATACACATGATATACAAGTGGATGTTTCCATCTAAATTAGTATGACAGGAACCCAAGACTTGAGTGACTGATTTTGCCTTTGCCATGACCTGGGAAAGGTAGAGAGGGGTCCTCTGGACATCTGGGGGCTGTGGGGACCAGGGAAGCCTGCTGGGGGCCCAAGGAAAAGCAGGGCTGATATGGAACCAGCCAGGAGAGTGTGGTCAGGAACCTTCTGTACCACTTGTTCATGCAGCCACAGAAAAATTTTTGCTGCTTAAAAACAAAACTCAGCAAACTTCTCTGAATGATGGGTTAAAGACCCTCAGCCTTGATGTGTGTGGAACAGATGTTCCGCCCTGAGCTTTTGTTTAGCCTCCTGAGCACCTTGGGACTGTGGAGGCAGAGCCAGGCCCCCAGTCTTGACAGTGCCCACTTGCCCACCTGCAGCATGGCTGGACAGCACTGGGGTGAGGGCCTATATCCTCTCCATCTGGAAGCCCAAGGGAGCCCCCTCTGGGATATGTCCAGTGTGTACAGCTTTGAAGTGTAGCCTCTCCTCTGCTCTCCACCAACAGCCCCTGGGGTTAACCTGGGCCCACGGTTTCCGGGGAAGAGGTTAGGTAGAGTGCTGGCCCACCCTTCCTGTGGGGGCAGGAGGGCTTCTGTGCCCCTCCCAGGGCTGAGTCCTTCCTCCCACGCTGATGACCAGTGGCCGAACCCTGGAAAGTCTGACCAGCCTCTCCCCATGTGCCCTTCCTTTCCATAGATTGAAAGCACTCCCCCTCCCCTGCCAAACCTGGTCCCTATGGTTCTCAGGCCCACTTCCTGTGGTGGAGTGTCCTGGCCAGGCCAGCTGGCTAGACTGGAAGGCTTTGCCTCAGTGACCACCAACTTATACAGTGCAGGAGGCACGTCAGGGGAAGCCTGCTCCCAGGCCAGGCAAACCCATGTGCCAGTGGTTTGATGAGGTCTCACAAGGCCCAAGACACTTTGGGGTAAGTAAAAGTGGCTGTTTGGAAGGATGCACCAGAAACTAAAAAGCCAGAAGTCTGTGCTGCCTATGAGGTCTCGTGGAGAAATAGACACAGTCACTGGTCCGACCCCAGGACTGAATTTTGTCCAGGACCCGATGTCTCCTCTCCACCCCTCTTTGAAGTGGGATGATTCCTCCAGGGCTTACTAGCAACTCTACCTTCACCCTCCAACCTCACCGGCCTCCTCCTCCTGCTCTCGGCTGCACAGTTCTGCCTTCCCTTCAGTGCCCACCCTGCCCTCAGTAGGTGTCTGCCTCTACCCAGACTCTCACATAGGCTTGTCTCTGTGTGTGTGTGTGTGTGTTGGTGGCACCTTTCTCCCCATGGGCCCCTACTCAGACTGCAGGCAAAGCTGGTGTGCACCCTCATCTCACCTAGATGTCAGGGTCACATGCCCTGACCCTGGCAACCTGTTCTTGTTATCCCAGAAAGGGTGGAGGCTGCAGAGGCCTCCCAGGGTGTCTCAGTGGGAGGTAGCTTGGTAGACCTCCTGTATCCACCTGGTAACTATGGTCCCTGTGTTGGGCCCAGCATCCTTACCTGACAACAGGGGAGCATGTCTGACTGGTTCCCTTTATACATAAAGTCATGGAGCCATGTGGTTTATACACACAAACATACACACACAATTCACACACACCACTCAAGTACCCACACAAACACATACATGTATGCATGTACACACATACAGGTGCACATGAGCAGACATGCACACTCACATACATGTATACACTGCACAACACACACCTGTGTATGCATGAACATGCAAATACATGTACCCTTGTGTACCCACATGAAGATACAAAGCACATGAATACACACATACACATGCACACACACATATACACTCATTTACACACACACAAACACATTAGTGATTAAAAACATAGACTTTAAAGTCTGGCAGAGCTTGGTTCAGGGGTTAGCTGGACCATATTTGATCTCTTTGATCCTGGACAAGTTACTTAACTGTTCCGAGCCTGAATTTTTTCACCTAAAATTGGAAATAATAATACCCTTTGCTCATAGGGTTATTGAAAAAAGAAAATGGGACACTTTGTTGTGGGTCTGACAAATAATGAGAGCCCCACATTGTTCCCAAGACATACTTGATGTATCTTAAAAAAACTCAACTATTTGGAAATTACAGAACATGCTTCTAAATGACTTGTGGGTCAAGAAATCTGTCTTAGGCTGGATTCTCTAGAGAAGCAACACCAGAGAAGCTTACACACACACACACACACACACACACGCATGTGTGCATTTAGACAGAGAGAGAGATTAATCTCAAGGAAATGGCTCATGCCATTTGTAGACACTGGCAAGTCCCAAGTCTGTAAGTCAGACATCAGTTGAGAAATATGTCCTAACTCACGTAGCTGCAGGGGCTAATGAACCCAACATTGGTAAGTCAGATGGTGGGCTGCTGGCTCATGGGCTGTGGAGATTGATGAATCCAAGATTGGCAAACTATATGCCAGGCTGCTGGTTCAAGTCCAAAGCACCAGATGTCAGATGATGATGAGCCAGATGCAGGGTCCAGATCGAGCAAAACACCAGACAGCTTTGCCAGAACATCCATATATATTGGATGCAGGCTACGCCCTTGAAGAAACACATTTTCAACTGATTGGCTGCTCATAGCAGGTCTCATCACGGAGGTAATAACATTATATCAGATCTCAACATGGAGGATTGTATCATGACTGCCAAACCACAGAGAATCATGGCTCAACCAAGTTGACACATAGCCTTAACCATCACAGTCCACACCTTGTCAACTTGGCACCTGCACACATCTTAAACCATACATAATCTCTAAATAAAGACAATTATAAAGTCATACTTTCATTTAATATGATAGAACTAACATGCATGCAACTAAAAATGGACAAGCTTCATTTACATATTATATTTTATAAGTGAAGAAAACAAAAATATATCATGCACACTTACAAGGAAGAAATGCTCATAACAATTACAGTCCTTGTTTCCACAACTGGTCACACGGTCATAGCTAGTGTAAAGAATAATCTTTCTCCACCATCCATTCCATACTCCCTTTGCTCTCAACAAGTGCTTCAGGTGCAGATCTTTACTCAAGACTTCATTCCTAAAGTAGTCATGTCAGAATTGGGTTCCTGTAGTTTTCTATTAATTTTAATCACAGGGTGTGGTAGAACTAAGATATGTTCTAAGGAATCTCCTATGTTCCAGAAATATTCTTCTTTACTTCCATTGTGTAATATCAATCCAATTTCCCTTGGTAATCAGGATCACTCACACTGGCCTATTGATCCAGAGGCCTGAGGAGCCCAAAGTGGCCAGTGGTATTCTCAACTTCCAGTTCAACGGAATCAGTATCGTGTCTCTTGGAGGAAGCACTCCTACTTTTGGAACTAAGACCTCCAAATCCACAGAGCATAGGCTTACAGGGACAGGAAGCAAAAAAAAAAAAAAATTATTTGGGTGAAGATTTACAGAGCAAATTGACTTTCCATACAGCAGTTCACATATACTTTGTCTCATGTCATTGACCACAGTTTACCACAATGCAACAGCTCCCCTCCCACTTCCTCCCCATAGTTACCTCTCTTCCCAGTGTCCATCCCTCCATACTCTCCTGCCCCTGAGCTGTCTCCCTGTGCATAAGCAGCCCTTCCTTCTCCCATGATTGTTCTCTCTAGGGCGTGTGTCTACTTGAGGTAAATGTTTAACTCACATGCCTGTACTTTGTTTGTCTGGAAACCACAGGTGTGGGTTCAATTCCAGACCTGAAGGGCAGCTAGGGGCCATAATCTCAGTGGTTCCACCAGGCTCTATTGGACCAGCAAACCTGGTCCCCACCTTTTTTTTTTTTTGCCTCCAAATGATTTTGAGTTTTGTTCCACATTGTTCTCCCTCTCTATGCAGGATCTCGTACATCCCTTCCAAGTGGATGACAGTGTAGCTGGGCACCATCTAGTTCTTCTGGTCTCATAGTTGTATAGGTTGCAGATCAGATGGTGTACCAGTCACTAGGACTGATTGTTTCCATTAATTTTGGTTTTCTTCTTTCTTCTTTGCTCTTGATGAGGAGAGACCCATCGTTGTATCTAGATGGCAGCTTGCTAGCTTTTAAGATCCCAGTTGCTACTCACCAAAGTAGGAGGTGGAACAATGTTTTGTGTAGTATGTTATGCCAATTGAGCTTGATGTCCCCTGCGACTATGGTCCCAAGCCCTCAGGTTCAACTATTCGGTCGCTCTGGGTAGCTGGCTGTGACCAAACAGTGACCACAACCTTGCCCCTTGTCAGCTCTACTATACACCTGGGAATTCTGATAATTCGCATAAACTTATAGGACCATTATCTGCCAACCCTATATATGATCTTGGATACACTCCCCATTTAGACATTGTTGTTGTTGTTGTTATGTGCCGTCGAGTCAGACTCGACTCATAGTGACCCCTCCTTGGGTTTCCGAGGCAGTATCACTATGGAAGTAGATTGCCCCATCTTCCTTCCGAGGAGTGGCTGGTGGGTTTGAACTGCCAGCCTTCTGGTTAGCAGTCAAGTGCCTTAGCCACTATGTTACCAGAGCTCCCCATTTAGACATACCTAATTGCTAGCCTGTCCATCTATCTATCCATCCATATACCCATGTTTGCCTTCACTGACAACTCAGTACTGTAAGGAAGTAAAAATTTTGCCAGTGGGTCACTAGGTGTAAAAGTGAGTGATGTCACTCCCATTTCCACTCCTTGGTTCCTGGACCTGTGAATCCTGGCTATTGGAGAAAGAGTGCCTTATTTTGGACACTTGTTTAGAGTATATACAACCTCCTAGAGAACATTGCTCCAACTCTTCAAAGTACTGCCACCTAACTCATGTTGTAATTGTGTCTTTAGAGGGCCTGTGTTAGTTAAGGTTATGTGTCAACTTGGCTGGGCCTGGTTTCGAGTGGCTGGGCAGCTGGATGTAGTTATTCCCCCATGGTGAGATTGGTAATGAACTCCACAGTGAAATCAACTAGAACAGCTGAGTAGCTACCTTAGGGATGTGGTCTACTTCCAATATGTAAGTAGAAGTGTTGAGAAAGATCTGCAGCTTTTGACATGTTTGAATCCTGTATGTAGCCAAGTTGTTGTTCAGCAGCCTGCCATGTTGTCTGCCGATCTCGAGACTTTTAATGGACTTGAATCAATGACCTGCCATGTGGTTTGGTAATATTGAGACTGTGCATTTTTACTTGTTGACCTTGGGTTTGTCACCCTCAGCAACCAGCAGCTGTCTGAGTGAAGAAAGCCTCCAGTTTCAATGGGCCAGGAGCAAGAGGCAGAGCTGAAAAGCCCAAGGGGCTTTCACCCAATCCCTGGAGGCTGGCACTTTGAATTCAGACATCTAGTCTCCAAAACTGTAAGAGAATAAACTCTTGTTAAAGTTACCCTTTTGTGGTATTTTCTGTTAGAGTGGCAGTAGGTAACTAATACAGGGCCATACATACCATCATTCTATCAAGCCAGCTGCTTCCGGATGATGGGGAACACGGTAAGACCAGGGAATTCCATGGGTCTGAGCGCGTTGCCACACTTCAGTTGCTATGAAGTGAATCCTTTGATCTGAGGCTATGCTGTGTGGGATACCATGGTGGTGGATAAGGCATTCTGTAAGTCCAGGGATGGTAGCTTTGGCAGAAGAATTCCATGCAAGGAAGGCAAATCCATATCCAGAGTAAATGTCTATTCTACCAGTAACAAAATGCTGTCCTTTCCATGATGAAAGTGGTCCAATGTAATCAACCTGCCACTAAGTTGCTGGGTGATCGCCCCAAGGAATGGTTCCATATCAGGGACTCAGTGTTGGTATTTGCTGTTGGCAGATTGGGTACTCAGCAGTGGCTGTAGCCAAGTTGGCCTTGGTGAGTGAAACTCCATATTACTGTGCCTATGCATAACCTCCATCACTGCCACCATGGCTGTTTTGTTTCTGAGCCATTGGGCAATGATAGAAGTGGCTGGGTAAAGAGGATGATTGGTTTCCACAGAACATGTTATCCTATCCATTTGATTGCTAAAATCCTCCCCTGCAGAGATCACCTTTTGGTGTGCATTCACATGAGACACAAATATTTTTACTTCTTTGACCCATTCAGAGAAATCTATCCAAATACCTCCTTGTGGTTCAGTGCCTAAGGCATTTGACTGTTAACCAGAAGGCTGGAAGGATGACTGGCCAATCTACTTCCATAGAAATACCAACTCGGAAACCCAAGGAGGAGTCACTATGAGTCAGAATCGACTCAACAGCAGTGAGTTTGTTTTTTTGGTATACCTTCTTGTCATCAATTTTCCAATCCTGTTCCTTCCAATTCTCTGACCATCCAGCAAAACCATTGTCCACAGCCCATGAAGCAATATACAATTGCACATCTGGTCACCTCTCCTTTCAAACAAGGTGAACAGCCAGTTGCACTGCTCAAAGTTGTGCCCACTGGGAGGAATTAACTTGACCACTGTTTTTCAAAGACTTCCCAGAAAGTGCCTGCAGTGCTGTTGCTGTCCACCTTTGAATGCTTTCTGAATATTGTGCAGAACCATGTGTAAACCAGGCACATATTTTTAATTCCTTAGTCAACTGAGCATAAAAAAGCTACTCCTCATGAGGCTATCGGTACAGGCTGGGAGAGAGAAGGTAAGGTGGCAGGAATGGAGACCATGGGTATTTGAGCCACTTCCTCATGTAACTTACTTGTGCCCTCAGGTCCTACTTGAGCCTCTTCCACTTAATGAAGGAATGCTGCTATGCACTTCCAAATTTATGACTCTGTAAGTCAGACAATATCCATTTCATGATACACAGCTCAGGCCGCATCATGACTTGGTGGCCCATGGTTAGGCATTCAGTCTTTACTAAGGCTCAACAACAAGTTAAAAGCTGTTTCTCAAAAGGAGAGCAGTTATCAGCAGAGGATGGCAGGATTTGCTCCAAAATCCTAAGAGTTTGTGCTATGATTCATCAATAGGGGACTGCCTAAGACTCCAAACAGCATCTCTATCTGCCACTGCCACTGCCACTTAATAGGCCCAATCAGCATAATGTCATTAATATTATAGACTATTGTGACATCTTTGGAAGGGAAAAGTGATCAAAGTTCCTGTGGACTAAATCATGACATAGTGTTGGAGAATTGATATAACCCTGAGATAAGAAAGGGAAGATGTATTGCTGGCCTTGCAGCTGAAGGCAAGCTCTTCTGGTTATTCTTCAAAGCTAGAATTGAGAAAAAGGCATTGGCCAGATCAATAGCCGGATACCAGGTACATTTATGTAATATGTTTGAGAAAATTAATTTTCTTAAGCAATGAAACCACATCTGGAATAGCAAGTGCAATTAGAGTCACCATCTGGTTAAGTTCATGACAATCCACTGTCATTCTACAAGATTCATCTGTTTTTTACACAGGCCATATAGGCTAGATAAGTGGGGAAGTGTTAGGAATCACCACGCCTGCATCCTTCCAGTCCTTGATGGTGGCCCTAATGTCTGAAATCCCTGCCAAACCAAAAAACCAAATGCACAGCCATCGAGTTGGACCCGACTCATAGTGACCTCACTGGCCTTCTGGTTAGCAATCAAATGCCTTAGGCAATATGCTACCAGAGGTCCTACAATCCCTGCAGTACTGCTTTTTTTTTAAAAAAAAAATACATTTTACTGAAATATAATTTATGTACAGTGAAATACACAGAACTAAAGTGACACGGGTCAATGCATTTTTTTTTAAGTCTTCCCTCCTCTCCCCTCCCATTCCTGGTAACCAACAAAGAAAGTTTCCTTCCCTACATAAACCTTTCCTTGACTTTTTACAATAATGAACTAATGCTATATTTGTCCTTCTGTGATTGACTTGCTTTACTCAGCAAAATATCCTCCAAGTTCATCCATGTTATGCAATGTTTTGCAGATTCTACATTGCTCTTTAGTGTTGCATAGTATTCCATTGTGTGTATGTGCCATAGTTTGGTTATCCATTCTTCTGTTGATGGGCATCTAGGTTGTTTCCATCTTTTGGCTATTGTAAATAGTGCTGTGATGAACATGGGTCTGCATATATCTGTTCTTGTCCTGGCTCTCACTTCTTTAGGATATATATCTAGCAATGGGATTGCTGAGTCAAATGGTATTTCCAATTTCAGCTTTTTAAGGAATCACCATACTGCTTTCCACAGTGGTTGTATCATTTGACAGTCCCATGAGCAGTGTATGAGAGTCCCAATCTCTCCACATCCTCACCAGAATTTCTTATCATCTGTCTTGTTAAACTTTGCCCTTAGTGCTGGGGTGAGATGGTATCTCATTGTTGTTTTGATTTGCATTTCTCTGATGGCTAATGATCACGAGTGTTTCTTCATGTATTTGCTGGCTGCCTGAATATCCTCTTTGGTGAAGTGTCTATTCATGTCTTCTGTTCATTTTTTAATTGGATTGTTAATTTTTTTGTTGCTGAGGTGTTGGTGTTTTCTATAAATTTTAGAGATAAGTCCTTCACCAGATATGTCATTGCCAAATATTTTTTTTTCCCAATCTGTAGGTTCTCATTTTACTCCTTTGGCAGTGTGATTACTGACAAGTATGAATTTGTTGCTGTCATTTTGTTATATGCTTTTTTTGTGGTGGTGTTGGTGTCTTTGTTACATATGATTTTCTGTGCTGAGCTCATTTAGTTTATGAATCATATTATCACTTCATTTGTTGCTATTGTTTTTGTATTTGCTAAAAATTTGTGCTGGCCCTCTTTTTTTTTTTTTATTTTGATGTGAAGGTTTATCATTTTTCTTTGAGGTTACCCTGTGATTTATAATTCTCTTCCAAAGTTTAGAACACTCTAGTTTTTTCTTTTTCTTTGGTTTATTTGTTCTATCTTGTAGTTGTCTCGACTTCCCTACCATCTAGAACTTCTGTAACAACACAATTTTTTCCCTCTTTTTGGTTTGCAGTTGTCCTCATTTGTCAGTTGATGTCTCTGGTTCCCTGTTTACAATCTTGTAGACTTAATTACTTTGGATACTTCCATAACTGGGTTGGTTTCTGGGTTATGTAATCGTGTGTGTTAATGGTCAGTTTTTGTTTGCTGTTGTTGGTTCTCTGTCCAAAGGATTCCCTTTAGCATCTCTAGTTAAGTTGGTCTGGTTTTAACAAATTCCCTTAATTTCTGCTTATCTGGAAATGTCCTAATTTCACCATCATATTTGAGGGACAGTTTTGCTGGGTATATAATTCTTGGTTGGAAATTTTTTTTCTTTCAGGGTTTTATATATACCATCCCACTGTCTTCTCACCTGCATGGTTTCTGCCAAGAAATTCAAGCTTAGTCTTATTGGTTGCCCCTTGTAGATAACTTTTCATTTTTCCCATGCTGCTGACAGGATTCTTTCTTTGTCTTTGGTTTTGATGAGTTTGATGATGACATGTCTTGGTGATTTTCTTTTCTTTTGGGGTCCATCCTGTTTGGGGTTTGTTGGACTTCTTGATGGATATATTCTCATCTTTCATCATACCAGGAAAATTCTCTTCCAACAAATCTTTGACAAATTTCTCAGTGGTTTTATTTATCTCTTCCTGTTGTGGAATTCTGATTACAAGTAGGTTATTCCTTTAGACAGTATCCCACATGAAACTTAGGGTTTCTTCATTGTGTTTTGATCTTTTTTTCTGATTTATCCCTTTCCAAAAAAGTATTGAGGTATTTGCCTTCAATCTCACTAATTCTGTCTTCCATTGATTCAATTCTACTCCTTTGTCTGTTCAATGTGTTATCTTTTTCTGAAAATTTAGTATCAGTCTTCTGGATTTCTATGTGTAGATTTTGTATCATTTCTAATTTTTCATTATTTTGTAATTTTGTTCATGTATTGTCTTTCCTGAAATTGTTCTAGGGTTTCCTCCAGTTTTGTCAGTGTTTTCCTTGATCTTTCTCTCAATCTATTGAAGGTAGCTAAATACAACTCTTTTGAATTCCTTATCAGAGAGTTCCAATGCTTCTTCTTCCTCAGGGATGTGTGTATCCCAGTCCCTTGTTGCTCTTGCTTTATCTTGCTTCTTTGTGTGGACTGTGGTGCTCTCTTGTCTCCAAGACATTGTGACATTTTTGTGTTTATATTTAATTGGTGATTGTATGTTGGAGTGACTTGCCCATAATTTTTGTTTTCTTTATATGTTGTCTATGTAAGCAGGGTACCATGCTCCTCTATTTGCTAGTTGGCAGCACTTATACATTCACCATCTGTCTCTTTTCCCATTGTCAGCCTCTGTTATGTCCCTGCCATTCTTGGCAAATGGAGCCTATGCTTAGGTCCCTGGAATCTCAATGAGAATGCTATCACTTTAAATACCCCAAATGGCCACTGCTTGTAAACATTCCAAATGGCTGTGCCCTCCAGAGAGCCGAAAGTCCACAGCTCAGGTTTTCTCCCTCCTTGCTGTTTCCCTTCCTAGTCAAAGGCCACCAGTGCAGTCATTCCTGTAGCCTTTGGTGACCAGGGCTGATCTTTAGGTCTATTCTCAGGTTTCAACACCACTTGGAAATATTCTGGCTGTTGGTGATGTCAGAGTAGCTGATAGTCCACAGATCATCCATCTCCATACTCACTGCTTTAATTCATGTTTTTCCACTAGTTGGTGCCTAATCCACTTCTGTATACTTCCTTTCAAAGCTCAGGGCTCCAGGATTATGTTCTGTATCTCTGTCATTGGTTTCTCTTTGCTTTGTTGAAGAGAGTAGCTTGTCTGCCTATTTCACCATCTTACTGGAAGTCTCTTCAGTACTGCTTTTAGTTTACATTTTTTGTAGGTAAAGGCAGTTCTAATAGCTTCCGCTTGACTTTTCCTACTATAATACCCCCTACTCCACATGTCAGGCTACATTCTGAGAACATTCAATAATATCTTGTAAGGCATCTGCCTCATGTAATGCCCCAACAACACCCCAGGTGCCATCTCAGCAGGCACTGTTTGATTAATCTTATCAAATGGAAGTGTAAGTGATAATGGCTTTACTGGGAAGAGTGGCTTAGCAAATGAAAATGAAGTAATCTCTTCAAATGGGAGGGATGATGCTGATGGTAGGAGTCATTCAATGGAATTTAGGGTTTCAGTGTCCCCATCTTCCTAATAGTCTACCCGTATATCCCCATCCCAAGTTTCAGGATTCCATTTATTCACAATTAATGCCTTCACTTTAACTTCAGACACCATTTGAGGTTGGTAATTCAATGGATGTTGTAATTCAGCCAGTCTTATGATTAAGATTCTCAGTTTGTTTTTTGGCAATATCAGCTTTGCTAGTACAAGAAGTAAGGCTGTATTTCAGGGCACAAGTGGCAACTTTCAAGTCTTTTATGTGGTGCTTGAGCTGTGACTCTGAAGCCCTAAATGAATTTTTTCCTTTTACTTTGTCTAAAGAAAGTAGGACCAATCAACCAACTTCCATTTACTGCTCATTCTGACAAATTTTTGGAAAAGTATTCAATATGTAATTACCCAGAGCCATGTTTTTCATAAACATTTATTTTATTGGTGGTGATATTTTGTTTATTTATACTGCCTCTTCATTCCATGGGTTATCATCAGTGTTTTCTTTACTTCTGGAGGCAAAGTCAACAATGTCTTTAAATCTAGCTAGACTTGGGAGCTCTTGTAGCATAGTGGCTAAGGCACTTGACTGTTAACCAAAAGGCTGGTGGTTCAAAGCCACCAGCCACTCCTCAGAAGGAAGGTTTGGCAATCTACTTCTGTAGTGATACTGCCTCAGAAACCCAAGGAGGGATCACTATGAGTCAGGTCTGACTTGACAGCAAATAACAACAACACAACAGACTTGGGGACTTGGGAATCTATTTAGAAAATTCATCTTTACAATTTTGTTTCTCTAGAACCACTCTTGGTACCAAACATCTTAGGCTGGGTTCTCTAGAGAAGGAAAACCAATGAAACATAGATAGATAGTTGATAAAGATAGATGGGGGGAGGGGAAGAGATGATAGAGAGAGATATTTATCTCAAGGAAATGGCTCATGCAGTTGTAGAGGCTGACAAGTCTTAAGTATGTGGGTCAGATATTAGGCTGGAAGTTTCTCTTTACTCACATAGTTGCAGGGGCTGATGAGTCAAAAACAAGAAGACAATATTGCAGTCTGCCAGCTCAAATCCAAAGAACCAGAGGTCAAATGATGACAAGCCAGAAGTAGGGTCCAGATCAAGCAAAAGGACAGAGAGCTTTGCCAGAACATCTATATATATATTGGATGCAGACCACATCCCCAAGGAAACTCCCTTTCAACTGATTGGCTACTCATTGTAGATCTTATCATGGAAGTGATTACATTACATTAGATTTCATCATGAGGAATCACTACATCATAATGGCCAAACCACTGAGAATCATTGCCCCACTAAGTTGACTCACAACCTAACCATCACAAAATCACAAGAGAAACTTGAAAACATTTAAAACTGAATGGTACAAGATGTGAAAATTTGTAGAAGGCAGTTAACAGGATGCCTGGAAGGAAATTTGTAGCTTTAAATACTTATAATCCAAATAAACACTTATATTAGAAACAAAAAAAAAAGTTTAATAATAATGTGATAGTTAAGGTTATGTGTCACCTTGGCTGGGCCTCGTTTTGAGTGGATCTGCAGGTTGTCATAGTTATTCCCCATGATGAGACTGGCAATCACCTCCATGATGGAATTTGCTGCAAGCAGCTGAGTAGCTACTTTAGGGATGTAGTCTGCTTCCAGTATATGAGGAGAAGCTTTGGGAATGGTCTCCAGCTTTTGGCATGTTTGAATCCTGCATATAGCTGAGTTGTTATTCAGTAGCCTGTCATTCTGTCTGCTGATCTTGGAACTCTTAATGGACTTGAATCAATGGCTTGCCATGTGGTTTGGTAAAATTGGGTCTGTGCCTTTTTACTTGTCCACCTTGGATTTGTCAGCCTCAGCAGCCAGCAGCTGCTTGAGTGAAGAAAGCCTCCAGCTTCAGTGGGCCAAGAGCAAGAGCAGATCTGAAGCCCAAGGTTGAGGATCTTTCACCCAGTCCCTAGAACCTGGCACTTTGAACTCAGATTTCTAGCCTCCAAAACTGTAAGAGAATAAACTCCTGATTGTTAAAGCCATCTTGTTTGTGGTCTTTTTTGTTAGAGCAGCACTAGAGGTAACGAAAACATAATTATCTAAGTGTCTACAATAAGTAGCTGGAAAAGATATACAAATTAATTTAAAAAATCAAAGAAAGAAAACAATAAAAATAATACCAGAAATTAATGAAATAGAAGGCAGATTAAAGAATAGAAAAAATTACCAAAGCCAAAATTTGATTACTTTTAGATCATAAGATTGATAAGTACTAACAATATTGGTCAAGAATAAGAGAGAGAGGACACAAGTTGCCAATAGCAAGAATAAAAGAGGAGTTATCAATACAGATACTTCAGACAGTAAAAGGACAATAAAGAAATATAATGACCAACTTTATGTCAATTAAGTCAACAACTTAGGTCACTCAAATTTCTTGAAAAATATAATTTACCAAAACTAACATGAAATGAAATAGAAAATAAAATTAGCCCTATATCTACTTTTTTAAAAAATGCAATTACCAAAACTCTTTTCACAAAGAAGACTTATGTCCAGATGGTTTCCCAGGAATAGCTTTATGAAAAATGTCAAGAGAAAATACTACCAATCTTCCACAAATTCAATCAGAAAATAGAAGGAGGATCAATTCCCAACTCATTTTATGAGGCTGTAATGCCACAGCTGACAGACATTACAAGACAGGAAAATTAAAAATAATATCCTGCATAAACATAGGCACAAAATACTTAATGAAATATCAGGAGATCAAATCCAGAAATATATAAAAAGGATAAATTAGATAGCATAACCAGTGCAGTTCATCCCAGGAACACAAAATTTATTTAGCACTTGAAATCAATTATAGTAGTTCATATTAGCAGAATATGGTGACTATTAGCAGAATAAAGAACTGAAATACATAATTATCTCAATAAGTACAGAATTCAACATTCAACATCCATTTAAATAAAAACTCTAAATAAACTAAATAAACTTTAAATAAAAAAAACTCCAAATAGAGTTAGAATAAATCGGAACTTCCTCAAGACGATATGGGCCATCTATGAAAAATGTACATGTGAAATCAGACATAATGGTGAAATATTGAGTGCTTTCTCCCTTAAAACCATTAACCATCCAGTTGATTCCAATTCATGGTGACCCCATGTGTGCCAGAGAAGAACTTTGTGCGCTCCGTAGGGTTTTCATGGTTAATTTTTTGGAAGTGCATTGCCAGACTTTTCTTCCAAGATGTCTCTGGGTGAACTTAAACCACCAATTTTCAGTTAATAGTCAAGTATGTCAACCACCCAGGAATGTTTTTTTCCTATTAAGTTTGGGAATAAGGAAAGGATATCTGCTCTGACCATTTCTATTTGATATTGTACTGGAACTTATGGCCAAAATAATAAAGCAAGATAAAGAAATAAGGGGTATAAAATTTGGCAATGGTGCCTGTTATTAAGGTATTGTCTTTTACTCCAAACCCTTCTGTACCCTGTGTTGTTGTGGCTGAGTCTGCAAACCACATTTCTGAATTGTTGCTGGTTTCCTCCTAGACTCAATCAATAGAGGGTACAAGAGAAAGATGATCAAAGTCAAAGGGGACTGTAAAGGCCAAGGAACTGCTTTCTAGATCAAACTTAGTTTTCATAGTTGCCACTGAGTTGACTCTGACATATGAAACCCCATATATGTCAAGGTAGAACTGTATGTCACAGAGTTTTCAATGCTGATTTTTCAGAAGCAGATTGCCAAGCATGTCTTCTGATGTGCCTCTGTTTAGACTCAAACCTCCAACTTTCTGATTAGCAGTCAAGCATGTTAGCCATTTGTGTCAACCAGGGACTCCCTAGATCAAAGGAAGCTATAGAAAATTTGACAACAAAATGAATTCTGTGATCGTGGGTAGCATCCTGGACTGGATTA
Organism: Orycteropus afer afer; assembly: GCF_000298275.1. Classification (NCBI taxonomy): domain Eukaryota; kingdom Metazoa; phylum Chordata; class Mammalia; order Tubulidentata; family Orycteropodidae; genus Orycteropus; species Orycteropus afer. The sequence goes on along the minus strand of NW_006921806.1, from coordinate 4,373,172 downwards.
GAAATAATATGTTAAAGAATCATTGAGACAATTGATAAAAATTGACTATGATGATTATATTATATAATTTGATAACTGTGCTAAAGATTTGTAAATGAATGTCCATGTGCCTATGAAACACACATTGCAACATTTAGGGACAAAGAGGTGTGATGTCTCCAACCTATTTTGTACTGGTTCTAAAAACATTTCAGGGACAGAGAAAAACAGTGATAAAAGAAATGGGACAAAATGTAAATCAATGGTAAATGAGGATAAATATATAGAAAGTTCCTTGTCTATTACTGAAAGTTTTCTTTAATTTTCTCTAAGTTTGAAATTATTTTGCAATCAAACACTAAACAAATAAACGAGTTAAGTTGGGGAGAAAAAAAATCACTGTATCTTTCAAAGGAAAATGCCCATATGTTCATAATCACAAGCTCCTCTGGCTCCAAGTTTATAGAACTGTTTTTCTGTCAAACGTGCTGAAGCTGCACATTTTCAAAGCTGACCTTAGCTCCCTGGAGTTGGGAGTGCGTTTTTCCAATCCGATGTTCTTTTACAGTGAAAGAATGTTCAGTTTTTCCTCTTTTGGTTTCACTATTAATGATGCTTTCCTGATAAATACATATTTACACACCTAAAGCTACATCAACTTGTTTGTTTCTTTCTTTTTTTAAAAAAAAAAGATCTCTCATTCCTTGAATGCATATTCCTAAGTCTCTTTCTCTGCTAGTCACTGCACTGGGTACTTGGTGTACCATTATGAATAAGACAGATATGCTTGCTACACTTCTGGCATCTATGGTCTAGTAGGGTGGATAAGTCTGCTTTGCTATCATGTCATATGTAGATGAAATCTTCCAAATCACCTGATCCTGTGGTTTTCAAAACTCTTCCTCCCAGAATTCATTATGAAAACAACCATTAGTACCTAGCTGCCATCAAGTTGACTCTAACTCATAGAGAGAGACCCCATGCGCATCAGAGTAGATCTGTGCTCTATAAGGTTTTCTATGGCCTTTTTCCAAAGTGCCTCTTGGTGAACTTGAACTGCCAACCTTGCAGTTGGCAGCTGAACGCTGAACTGTTTACACCATGTAGGGAGCCCCTACAAACAAATGAATGGGAGGAAATTGATGAGTGTGATGTGTTACATTAATAGTTGGAATAAGAAAAACTATGGGAACCTTTCAATAAGCCTGAAAATGTACGCTTTCAACTCCTAGAGTTTGTGTCAAACTCTTGAGTGGCAAATCCAAACAAAAAACCCTGCCATTGAGTCGATTCTGACTCATAGTGACCCTCATTGTGTTTCTAAGGCTATAAATCTTTACAGAAGTACGATTGCCTCATCTTCCTCCCCTGGAATAGCTTGTGGGTTTGAACTGCCAACCTTCTGGTTAGAAGCCAAATGCCTTACCCACTAAGTCACCAGAGCTCCTTAAGTGGTAAATAGCATATAAAATTCCTGGATCTTTAGGGAAATAAGGTAAAGACTTGTTCCTTCCCTTCTCTTTCAAAATTTGGAGGTAGGGAGATATTCTAGATTGGATGAGGGTGGCTGTGACCATGGCCCAGTGTCAGAGAAAGACAATGGACTGCTCATCCCAAAATTATTATGGGCTTCCCCACCACACTTACAGTGAGTAGCAGTTGGTTCTGTTCCTCTGAATGCAGCAACCAGGCAGGATGCTATTCACTTTTCCCTGGGAAGTAGCTATATAGGAACCAAGTCACCAAATGCTGTGAAAGTTGGAGCTGAGGGCTCAGGGTAAGATGACTTTGTGAAGGGGAAGGAGGTGTCAAAGACCCTCAGTGTTTGGAAAGGGCTTCTTGCTAGCATTGGTGGTAGTGATGAAGCTGCAGACCTGGCTCCAGCTGTTGTGACATGGGCACCTGCATGGCAATCAGGACAGTCTGGGCAAGAGATCACCTCCCTGTGCCTACATCAGTGGTTGGAAAGACTAGTCCAAAATAAATTTACCTTCAAGTCCCAATGCATTTTTATCATTTAGTTTAGAATATCTGACTAAAGCAAAAAGACATGACAAAGAACAGAAGACTAAAGATTGGGAGAGAAATACAAACTTCACAAGGAGAAGGACTATTTCAAGCCCTATTATAGTGTGTGACTCACATTAAGCCCCCCAAAAAACCTAAACTCACTGCTGTGGAGTTGAATCTGACTCATAGCAACACCTCCTTGAGTTTCTGAGGCAATATCACTACAGAAGTAGATTGCCCAGTCTTCCTTCTGAGGAAGTGGCTGGTGGGTTTGAACCACCAGCCTTCTGGATAGCAGTCAGATGCCTTAGGCACTACACCACCAGAGCTACTATTAGAGGCTCAAAAATACTTTTGAAGAGATAAAATATTTTTAAAATATTTTTGAAGAGATAAGAATATTATTTAGGTACAATATTTCCAGGAAACCAAAAGAATCATTTTAAAAATTTCAAAAATTCATTACAAAAACCAAAGTGATTGGATTCAAGATATATCTAACAGAAATTACAGAGGAAAGAATAAGGAGAATGGATGAATTTAATGTTTAATTCTCCACATGTTATGGATTGAACTGTGTCTCCAAGAAAATATACTTTGGAAATTCTGACCCTTAGAAATGTGCATGTGATCCTGTTTGGAATTAGGCTTTTATTTGTTATGCAACTGAGACCATACCAATGTTTTGTTTTTGACCCCCCCCCCAAATTGATCAAACAGCAATCAAAATGTATTGATTATTACTGGTAATTGACATTTAGTAATATGAAAGTTGGAAACAAAGAAGAATCACTGGTGGTTGGAAAATATGGCTTTGGTGACAGCAATGACACTGGAAATGACATGTTAAAATTTTGCAAGATCAATGACTTATTCATTGCAAATACCTTTTTCAACAATATGAATGGCAGCTATACAAGTGGACCTCATCAGATAGAATATACAGGAATCAGATTGACTACATTTGTGGAAAGAGGTGATGGAGAAGCTCAATATCTTCTGCCAAAACTAGTCCAGGAGCTAACAACTGTGGAACAGACCATCAATTGCTCATATACAAGTTCAAGTTGAAGAAAATTAAAACAAGACCATGAGAGCCAAAATATGACCTTGATTATATCCCACCTGAATTTAGAGACCATCTGAAGAATAGATTTGATGCATTGAAAACCAATGATCAACAGCCAGAGGAATTGTGGGATGACATCAAGAGGATCATACATGAAGAAAGAAAAAGGTCATGACAAAGACAAGAAAGGAAGACAAGACCAAAAATGAATGTCAGAAGAGACTCTGAAACTTGCCTTTGAATGGAAAGTAGCTAAAGGAAATGGAAGAAACGTCAAGATAAAAGAGCTGAATAGAAGATTTCAAAGAGCAACTCAAGAAGACAAAGTGCAAAGACCTGGAGTTAGAAAACCAAAAGGGAAGAACACGCACCACATTTCCCAAGCTGAAGTAACTGAAGAAAAAATCCAAGTTTCAAGTTGCAGTATTGAAGAGCTCTGGTAGTGTAGTGCCTAAGGCACTTGACTGCTAATCAGAAGGCTGGAGGTTCAAACCCACCAACCACTCCTTGGAAGGAAGATTGGGCAATCTACTTCCATACTGATACTACCTCAGAAATCCAAGGAGGGGTTGCTATGAGTCGGGTCTGACTCAATGGCATGTAACAACAGCAATAACAAGGGAAAAATATTGAATGATGCAGGAAGCATCAAAAGAATATGGAAGGAATGCACAAAGTCATTGTACCAAAAAGAATTGGTTGATGTTCAACTATTTCATGAGGGACCATCTGCTCAAGAATCAATGGTATGAAAGGAGGAAGTTGAAGCTGGACTGAAGGAACTCGCAAAAAACAAAGCTCCAGAAATTCATGGAATAGCCATTGAAATGTTTTAAGAGATGGATGCAATGTTGGAGGAACTTACTCATCTTCGCAAGTAATTTGGAAGACACCTATCTGGCCAACTGACTTGAAAAGATCCATATTTGCACCCATTCCGAGGAAAAGTGATCCAGTGTAATGTGGAATTTATGGAATAGTATTGTTAATATCACATGCAAGTAAACTTTTGCGGGAGATGATTCAAACAGAGTTGTAGTAGTATATTGATAGGGAACTCTCAGAAATGCATACTACATTCAGAAGAGGATGGATCTTGGCTGAAAGCAAAGAGTATCAGAATGATGTTTACTTGTGTTTTATTGACAATGCAAAGGCATTTGACTGTGTGGATCCTAACAAATTATGGATAACATTGTGAAGAACAGGAATTCCAGAACACTTCATTGTGCTCATAAGGAACCTGTACATAGACCTGTCATTTGAACAGAGCAAGGAGATACTGCATGGTTTTAAATCAGGAAGGTTATGCGTATGAGTCAGGGCTGACTCGACGGCACATAACAACAATAACAACAACATGTGTCAGGGTTGTATCCTTTCACCATACTTATTTGATCATCATACTGTTCATATAGTCTGAGAAGCTGGCCTATATGAGGAGGAACATGGCATCAGGATTGGAAGCTTATTAACAACTTGAAATATGCAAATGACACAACCTTTCTTGCTGAAAGTGAAGATGACTTGAAGCACGTACTGATGAATATTAAAGAATATAGTCTGAAGTATGGATTACACCTCAAAATAAAGAAAATGAAAATCTTGACAACTGGTCCAATAAGCAGCATCACAATTAATGGAGGAAAGATTGAAGTTGTTAAAGATTTGATTTTACTTGGATTTACAATCAACACCCATAGAAGCAGCAGTCAAGAAATCAAATGTCATATACTGGGCTAACTTGCGACAAAAACATCTTTAAAGTGTTGAAGAGCAGAGATGTCACTTTGAAGACTAAGGTGCATCCAACCCAAGCCATGGTATTTTCTATTACTTCATATGCATGTGAAAGCTGGATGAATAAGGAAGATCAAAGAAAAGTTGATGCTTTTGAGTTGTGGTGCTGGCAAAGAGCACTGAGAACTGCCAGAAGAACTAACAAATCTGTCCTGGAAGAAGTGCAGCCGGAATACTCCTTAGAAGCAAGAATGGCCAGACTTTATCTCATCTACTTTGGTCATGTTGTCAGAAGGGGACCATTCCCTGGAGAAGGATACCATGCTTGGTAAAGTGGAGGGTCAGTGATAAAGGGGAAGACCCTCAAAGAGATAGATTGACACAGTGGCTGCAACGATGAGCTCAAGGATGGCAAGGATTGTGAGGATGGCACAGGACCAGGCAGTGTTTTGTTCTGTTGTACATGGGATCATTATGAGTCAGAATCAATTCTACAGCACCTAACAACAACATATCAATATAGAGTGGGTCCTAAACCTAATTACTTCTGAGTTATAAAAAGAGCAGAGTAGACAAAGAGATGAGCACATCCTGGGGAAGACAGATGTGATGTAAGGAATGCCAAGGAACCAAGGAACACTAAGTCTACAAAAGATGAGTCAAAGAATTTTCCTCAGAGCCAACAGAGAGAGAGAGCCATTTCCTATAGCCAAATAAAAAGCTTATTGCTGTTGAATTGATCCTGACTCATAGTGATGCTTTGGGACAGAGTAGAACTGCCTTATAGGGTTTCCAAGACTGTAATCTTTACAGAAGGAGACTGCCACATCTTTCTCCCATGGAGCAGCTGGTGGTTTGAACCACTGACATTTTGGTTAGCAGCTAAGCATTTAATCACTGCAACACCAGAGCTCATTCTTCCCTGTAGCTAGTACTCTGAATTTGAACTTCTACAATCCTAAACTGTGAGAAAATAAATTTATGTTTTTAAATGTAACTCACCTGTTTTTGTTACCTCTAGTGCCACTGATAACAGCAATGCTCACAAGTGGGATGGCTTTAACAAACAGGGATTTATTCTGTTACAGTTTAGGAAGCTAGAAGTCTGAGTTCAAAGTGTCAAGCTCTAGGGGCCCTAGGGGTGAAGGCCCCTCGACCTTGGTCTTCAGCTCTGCCTCTTGCTCTTGGCCCACTGGAGCTGGAGGCATCACCTCACTCAGGCAGCTGCTGGCTGCTGAGGCAGATGAAACCATGGTTGACAAATAAAATGGCACAGTCCCAAGATTACCAAACAATATGGCAGGCCACTACTTCAAGTCCAGAGAGAGTTCCAAGATCGGCAGGAAGCATGACAGGTTGCTGAATGAAGACTCAGCTACATGCTGGGTCCAAGCATGCAAAAAACTCCAGAGACCTTTCTCAAAGCTTCTTCTTATATCCTGGAAGCAGGTGACATCCCTAAGGCAGCTACTCAGCTGCTCCAGTAGATTCCACCATAAAGTTGATTACCAACTTCATCCTGGGGATAACTACATCCAGCTGCCCAGCCACTCAAAACAAAGCCCAGCAAAGTTGACAACATAATCTTAACTATGACACCTACTTGTGTTATTTCTGTTACAGTAGCACTAAGGAACTAAGACAACTTGTGAAACTAATAGTAAACCTTAACTAATGCTTTCTACTTGCCAGTTCCAAGGCCAGCTGTATGTTAATTAACTTAATCCCCATAACAACTCTGTGAAATTGGTACTGTTATTATCCCCACATTTCAAAGGGAAAAACTGAGGCACAGAGAGGTCAGCTTGAGGCCACAGAGCTGCAAGCATGGAGCCTGGGTTTGAAGACGTGATTTGACTGAAGAGGTCACATTCTAATCTACTAAGGCATTGAGCTGTTCAGAAGGGCCGCAAAAAACATATAGCATCTGAGAGTGTACTGTGGATACTCTGAGTGTATAGGAACTGGGGGAGGGGACAGCTCAAGATGCAGGATGTTTCCTGCATCATTCAATTTTTCCCATAGAATCTTTTAATACTGGAACTCGAGGCTTAAATTTTTTCCTCAGTTCTTTCAGCTTGAGAAATGCTGAGGGTGTTCTTCCCTTTTGGTTTTCTAACTCCAAGTCCTGACCAGGTGGAGAGGATGGGGTAATGCATTCTGGCAGTAAAGGCAACACATGCAATGGCCCTGAGAGGAAAAGTGCACTAGGTTGGGTGCATAGAGCAGGAGAGCTCAAAGATGGGGAAGTGTAGGGGGGTTGTGGGCAATGTGCAGGATTCAGTAGGTTCCAAACCCACTGGAACCTTCCCAAGAGCCAAGGTCCCAAAGAAACACTCTTGCAGCTCTGCTGTTAAAGCCTGGTCCAGCCCCACTACTCTGCCCCAGAAGTCCTGCGGGGGCTGCACATCCCACTCCCTCACTGACACCAGCCAGAAAATGCAATGAAACAAAACAGATCCTATTCACAATTGCAACCAACACAATAACATTTAGGAATTGGTGATTAGCACTGTGTGTGGCCAAATAAAAGAAAACATTTAAAGTATATTCTCGGCTTTAAGAAAAGATTTAAACAAAAGGAGCTTTTGTGCACTGGTAGGATGGAGCATGAGCCTTCACTAATTCCCATTCCCCATTGGTGGTGTTCATAGTACCCTTCTAGGGGCCAGCTCTGTGTGAGGCCCTGGGAACTGGGAACCCAGGACAGGACAGACATGAGGTTGGGACCTCCATCCTTCCTAGAAATTGAGCACTACTATATGGTTACTGTAGGGCTAAGAAGGAAGTAATAAGGGAGCTACTCCAGCTGGGAGCTAGGGAAGCCCCTCTGGGGAGGTGATATTTGAATAGACAGGAGGTTAAGGGGCCACCAAGTAGTGAAGATTCCTATGATCTTCCAGGCCGAGGGGACAGCATGGACAAGGGGCTTATTCTATCACTAAAACAATTTCAAAAGAACTCTATTATGAACTTAAGTGATTGCAAAGTTTATATTAGAAACTAAAATCTAGGAACTATGGAAGAATATTTAAATAAAAAGAACAAGAAGGGAAAACTGGACTTATCAAATGGAAGGGCATTCTAAATCAGTGTGGAGGGTGGTGTTTGTCAAGGGAACTTACCACTGTCTGAAATCGTTTACATTTGAGTGTTCCCCATTCAAGGATGGGAGGTAGTATCTCTTCATCCCTTCTGTCATCCATGGCACCAGAGGAGGTGTCTGATGGGAAGCCAACAGGTGTTTGCTTAAGTAAGGAATCTACTATCCAACTAATTAATTACATTGTTAACAGATGAGGGAGCTCCCAGAGTGATGCTATCATGTTGGAGATGGTCTACTATTCGGGCAATGACAAACTGAAGAAGATTGACATCACATGTTGTTGTTAGGTGCCGTCGAGTCGTCTTCGACTCATGGCGACCCTATGCACAGCAGAATGAAACACTGCCCGGTCCTACGCCATCTCCATGATCATTGATATACTGGAGCCCATTGACGCAGCCACTGTGTCAATCCATCTCGTTGAGGGCCTTCCCCTCTTTCATTGACCATCTGCTTTACCAAGCATGACATCCTTCTCCAGGGAATGGTCTCTTCTGATAACATGACCAAAGTAGGTGAGATGAAGTCTGGCCATTCTCACTTCCAAGGAGCATTCCAGCTGCACTTCCTCCAAGACAGATTTGTTTGTCCTTTTAGCAGTCCATGGTTCTTTCAGTGTTCTTCACGAGTACCACAACTCAAAAGCATCAATTCTTCAGTCTTCCTTATTCATTGTCCAGCTCTCACACGCATATGAGGTGATTGAAAATAACATGGCTTGTGTCAGGGTCATCTTAGTCCTCAAGGAGACATGTTTGCTCTTCAGCACTTGAAAGAGGTCTTTTGCAGCTGACTTGCTCAGTGCTATACATCATCTGATGTCCTGACTGCTGCTTCCATTGGCATTGATTGTAAGAACCAAGCAATGTGAAGTCTTTGACAACCTCAATATTTTCTCCATTTATTGTGATGCTGCTTATAGGTTCAATTGTGAGGATTTTTCTTGTCTTTATATTGAGATGTAATCCATACTGCAGACTGTATTCTTCAGTCTTCATCAGTAAGTGCTTCAAGTCATCCTCACTTTCAGTAAGCAAAGTTGTGTCATCAGTGTTTCACAGGTTGTTAATGATTCTTCCTCCAATCTTGATGTCATGTTCTTCTCCATATAGTCTACCTTCTCGTATTATTTGCTCAGCATATAGATTGAATAAGTATGGTGAAAGGACACCACCCTGGCACACTCCCTTCTTGACTCTAAACCATGCAGTGTCCCCTTGTTCCATTTAAATGACAGCCTCCTGGTCTATGTATAGGTTCCTCATGAGTACAATTAAGTATTCTGGAATTCCCATTCTTTTCAATGTTATCCACAAATTGTTATGATCCACACAATCAAATGCTTTTGCATATTCAATAAAACACAAGTAAGCAACTTTCTGGAATTCTTTGCTTTGAGCCAAGATCCATCTGACATCAGCAATGATATCCCTTGTTCCACATACTCTTCTGAATCCAGCCTGCATTTCTGGAAGTTCTCTGTCAATACACTGCTGCAATCATTTTTGAATTATCTTCAGTAAGATTTTACTTGTGTGTAATATTAACAATATTGTTCTATAATTTCCACATTCTGTAGGATGACTTTTCTTTGGAATGGGTACAAATATGGATCTCTTCCTGTCAGTTGATCAGGTAGCTGTTTTCCAAATCTCTTGGCATAGCTGAGAGAGTGCCTCCAGTGGGACATCTATTTGTTAAAACATCTCAGTGGGTATCCCGTCAATTCCTGGAGCCTTGGTCTTCACCACTTCCTTCAGTGCAGCTTCGACTTCTTCCTTCAGCACCATTGGCTCTTGATCATATACCACCTCCTGAAACGGATGAAGATGACCCTTTCTTTTTGGTACAGTGACTCTGTGTATTCCTTCCATCTTCCTTTGATGTTTCCTGCATCATTCAATATTTTGCTCATAGAATCTTTCAATATTGCAACTCGAGGCTTAAATTTTTTCCTCAGTTTTCAGCTTGAGAAATGCTGAGGATGTTCTTCCCTTTTGATTTTCTAACTCCAAGTCTTTGCACATTTCATTATAGTAATTAGCTTTGTCTGCTCAAGCTGCTCTTTGAAATCTTCTGTTCAGCTTTTATCTTATCATCTCTTCCAAATGCCAAAAGTTGAAGAAACTGAACACTTTTTAACAACTTCTACAGTCTAAAATTGATGAAACATTCAATCAAGATGCACTGATAACTGGTGATTGGGAGGGGAAAGTTGAAAACAAAGAAGGTGGTTTGGTAGGCAGAAATTATGGCCTTGGTGATAGAAATGATTCTGGAGATTGTATGGTGGAATATTATAAGACCAATGACTTATTTATTGATAATACTTTTTTAGAACAACACAAATTACAACTATACACTTGGGCTTCACTAGATGAGATACATAGGGATCAAACTGATCACATGTGTGGATAGAAATGATGGAGAAGCTCAATATCATCAGTCAGAACAAGGCTAGGGTCTGACTCTAGAACAGACCATCAATCACTCACATGCAAGTTTAAGTTGAAGCTGAAGAAAATTAGAACAAATCTGTAAGAGCTAAGTACAAACTTGGGTATATCCTACCTGAATTTGGAGACCATCTCAAGAATAGATTTGATACATGAAACACTAATGATGGAAGATTAGATGAGTTGTAGGATGACGTCAGGACATCATGCATGAAGAAGTGAAAAGGTCATTAAAAAGACAAGAAAAAAAGAAAAGACAAAAATAGACATCAACAGATACTCTGAAACTTTCTCTTGAATGTAGAGGAGCTAAAGTGAAAGGAAGAAATGTTGAAGTCAGAGTTGAACGGAATATTTCAAAAGGCAGCTTGAGAAGACAATATACAGTATTACAATGAAATATGGAAAGACTTTGCATTAGAAAACCAGAAAGGAAGGACTCAGTTGGCATTTCTCAGGCAAAGAGAACTGAAGAAAAAATTCAAGCCTGAAATTGAAGGATTTTATAGACAAAATACTGAACAATGCAGGAAGCATCAGAAGAAGATGGAAACAATACGCAGAGTCACTATATCAAAAAGAATTTGTTACTATTCAATCATTTCAGAAGGTAGCATATGATGAAAAACCAATGGTATTGAAGAAAGAAGTCCAAGTTTCACTGAAGGCAATGGTCAAAAATAAGGCTCCCAGAATTGACAGAATACCCATTGTGATGTTTTAACAAGTGGACACATTGCTGGAAGTGCTCACTGCCTATGCCAAGAGATTTAGAAGACAGTAACTTGGCCAACTGACTAGAAGATATCCATATTTGTGCCCATTCCAAAGAAAGGTCATCCAACAGAATGCAGAAATTATCAAACAATATCATTAATATCACCAAAAAAAAATTGAATATCACATGCAAATAAAATTCTGCTGAGGATAATTAAAGAAGGGTTGCAGCAGTATATTGACAGGGAACTACAAAAAGTTCAAGCCAGATTTAGAAGAGGTTGTGGAACAAAGGTTATCATTGCTAACGTCACATGGATCTTGGCTGAAAGCAGTGGATACTAGGAAGATATTTACCTGTGTGTTATTGACTGTGCAAAGGCATTTGACTGTGTGGATCTTAACAAATAATGGCTGACATTGTGAAGAATGGGAATTCAGAATATTTAACTCTGCTTAAGGAGCTCTGGTGGCATAGTGCCTAAGGCACTTGACTGTTAACCAGAAGGCTGGCAGTTCAAACCCACCAGCCACTCCTCGGAAGGAAGACTGGACATTCTACTTCCATGGAGATACTGTCTTGGAAACCCAAGGAGGGGTAGGTATGAGTTGGGACCGACTCTACTGCAGTAAGCTTGTTTTTCTGTTCTTTAATTATGCTTATGTGGAACATGTATAGATACCAAGAGGCAGTCAAATGAATAGAAAAAGGGGGTACTGCATGGTTTATAATCAGAAAAGGTGTGTGTCCGGTTTGTATCCTTTCACTAATGTTATTCGATCTGTGTACTGAGGAAATGATCCAAGAGGCTGGACAATATGAAGAAGAAAGTAGCATCAGGATTGGAGGAAGACTCAAAAACAACCTGCAATATGCAGATGATACAATCTTGCTTTTTGAAAGCAAAGAAGACTTAAAGCAGTTATTGGTGAAGAATAAACACTATAGCCTTCAGTATGGATCACACCTGAGTATAAAGAAAACAAAAATCCTCCAACTGGACCAATGAACAATACTATGATAAACAGAAAAAAGATTGAAGTTACCAACAATTTCATTTTCTTGGATCCACAACTAATGCCCATGGAAGCAGCAGTCAAGAAATCAAATGACATATTGCATTGGGCAAATCTGCTCCAAAAGATCTCTTTAAAGTTTTAAAGGCAAAGATATCACTTTGAGGACTAAGGTGTGCCTGATATAAGCCATGGTATTTTCAATCACCTCATATGCATGTGAAAGCTGGACAATGAATAAGGAAGACTGAAGAATTGATGCATTTGAATTATGGTGTTGATGAACAATATTAAATATACCATGGTCTGCCAGAAGAACAAACAAATCTGTCTTGGAAGAAGTATAGACAGCATGCTCCTTAGAAGTGAGGATGGTGAAACTCCAACTCACATACTTTACACATGTTATCAGGAGGGATCAGGACCTGGAGAAGGACATCATTTATGCTGGTGAAGTAAGGCTCAGTGAAAAAGAAGATCCTTAACAAAATGGATTGACACAGTGTTACAACAATGAGCTCAAGCCAATTATGGTGAGAATAGTGCAGGACTAGGCAGTGTTTGGTTCTGTCGTATGTAGGGTCACTGAGTCTGACCTGACTCAATAGCACCTAACAACAACAACAAGAAGAGGTTTAATAAGACACCCCAGTGATGTGATTGTTTAGCAATTAGCTGCTAACGGAAAGGTTGGCAATTGGAACCCACCCAGTGGCTCCATGGGAGAAATACCTGCCATTTGCTCTCTAAAAATGACAGCTTCAAAAACTCTGTGGGACAGTTCTACTCTGTCACATGGGGTCATTGTGAGTAGAAAGTAGACTTGATGGCCCCCAACAATAACAACAAGATGTTTTATAAGTATTCCCCTCATCTTGAGCCTACCACCCCATGACATGGGTTCCTGTTAGGGTTGAAATGTGTCTCCTGAAAAGATACATTCAAATCCTAACCCCCACACCTGTATCTGTGATGTTGTTTGGAAGTAGGTCTTTCAAGATGTTATCAGTTAGATTAACATAAGTTCATACTGGAGTAGAGGGGAGGGCACCCCTGGGGTACCCTAGGACACACTGGCAGCCTCCATTCTCTCAGACCGAGAACCCAAAGTCCAGGCCCTCACAACATCATTTTTCAGTGAAGAGCCTCTCCCCGTCAGAACATGAGGAAGCCATGTTTGTCCTTGGCCAGTGTGACCTCCCAACCCTGTTCCAAGTCCAGCTGCCCCTTGGAACAGGGGCTGGAAGATCCACATCTCTTCTTTCTCTGCAATTCTTCCTACTAGCTGTGGGTGGGGACTGGTGGGTGGGCCCAGTGGGCCTTTTTCATGCTTACATGGGCATCCCTCAGTAGCCCATCCCACCCATGGGGAATGGCTGCTGCAGGCTGGTGGCACAGTCAAACCTCAGTGGCCCTCAGACCTGCATAGGGACCAAAGAGGATATTCAGAGAGAAACATGGGACTTGAGGGTGGAGTGGGTAAGAGACAGTCAAAGGAGCCCCTCCCTAGTTTGGCCACTTGAAGCCCTGTCCTTAGAGTTTCATCGCTGGTCCTGGTCCACCTCTCACTGAAGCGTTGCCCCTGCTGACCATACTTTGTGAATCCCTGCAGGTTATGTCTGATTTTACAGGCAGCACCCCTGTGATGCCATTTGATCCAGCATGTTGTTGTTGTTAGGTGCTGTCAAGTTGGCTCCAACTCATAGTGACCCTATGTACAACAGAACAAAACACTGCCCAGTCGTGCACCAGTCTCACAATACTTGCTTTACCTGAACCCATCACTGCAACCACTGTGTCAATCTATCTCATTGAGGTCACTGACACTCCACTTCACCAAGCATGATATCCTTCTCTAGGGAATGGTCCCATCTGAAAATACGACCAAAGTAGATGAAACAAAGTCTGGCCATTCTCACTTCCAAGGAGCATTCGGGCTGCACATTTTTCAAGACAGATTTGTTAGTCCTTTTAGCAGTCCATGGTACTCTTAGCATTCTTCTCCAACACCACAACTCAAAAGCATCAACTCTTCTTAAGTCTTCCTTATTTGTTGTTCAGCTTTCACACGTATATGGGGCAAATGAAAACTTCATGGTTTGGGTTAGGTGCACCTGTCTTCAAAGAGATATCTTTGCTCTTCAGCACTTTAAATAGGTCTTTGAAGCAGATTTGTCCAGTGCAATATGTTGTCTGATTTCTTGACTGCTGCTTCCATTGGTGTTGATTGTAGAACCAAGTAATATGAAATCTTTGACAACTTCAATCTTCTCTCCATTTAGTGATGCTACTTACTGGTCCAGTTGTGGAGATTTTCATTTTCTTTATGTTGAAGTGTAATCTATACTGCAGCCTGTAGACTTTAATCTGCATCAGTAAGTGCTACAAATCATCTTCACTTTCAGCAAGCAAGGTTGTGTCATTTGCATATCACAAGTTTTTTATGACTCTTCCTTCAATCCTGAAGCCACGTTCCTTTTCACATAGTTCTGCTTCTCGGATTGTTTGCTCAGCATACAGATTGAATAAGTATGGTGAAAGGATGCAACTCTGATGCACTCCTGTCTTGGTTTTAAACCATGCCATATCTTCTTGTTCTGTTCAAATGACAGCCTCCTGGCCTATGTACAGGTTCCTCATGAGCACAATTAAATGTTCTGGAATTCCTATTAATTTCAATGTTATCCATAATTTGTTATGATCCACACAATCCAATGCTTTTGCATAGTCAATAAAACACCAACAGACATCTTTTTGGTATTCTTTGCTTTCAGCCAAGATCCATCCAACATCAGTAATGATATCCCTCATTCCACATCCTCATCTGAATCCAGCTTGCATTTCAAGAAGTTCCTTGTCAATATATTGCTGCAACCATTTTTGAATTATCTTCAGCAAAATTTTACTTGCATATGATATTAATGATATTGTTTGATAATTTCCACATTCTGTGGAATCACCTTTCTTTGGAATGTGTACAAATATGGATCTTTTCCAGTCAGTTGGCCAGGTAGCTGTCTTCCAAATTTCTTGGCGTAACCAAGTGAGTGCCTCCAGTGCAGTATCCATTTGTTGAAACATTTCAATAGGTATTCCATCAATTCCTGGAACCTAGTTTTTTTGCCAATTCCTACAATGCAGCTTTGACTTCTTCCGTCAGTACCATTGGTTCATGATCATATGCTTCCTCTTGAAATGGATGAACATCAACCTATTCTTTTGGTACAATGATTCTGTATATTACTTCTGTCTACTTTTGATGTTTGCTGCATCATTCAATATTTTGCCCATAGAATCTTTCAATTATTGCAACTTGAGGCTTGAATTTTTTCTTTAGTTCTTTCAGCTTGAGAAATGCCAAGCATGTTCTTCCCTTTTGGCTTTCCAACTCCAGATCTTTTGCACATTTCATTGTATTAAATGATTTTTATCTTCTCAAGCTGCTCTTTGAAATCTTCTGTTCAGCTTTTTTATCTTGTCATTCTTCCATTTGCTTTAGCTACTCTCCATTCAAAAGCAAGTTTCAGAGTCTCTTCTGACATTCATTTTGGTCTTTTCTTCCTTTCCTGTCTTTTTAATGACCTTTTGCTTTCTTCATGAATGATGTTCTTGGTGTCAAACCACAATTCATCTGGTTTTCAGTCACTGTTGTTCAGTGTGTCAAATCTATTCTTTAGATGGTCTCTAAATTCAGATGATATATAATCAAGGTTATATTTTGGCTCTCATGGACTTGTTTTAATTGTCTTCAACTTCACATTGAACTTGCATATAAGCAGTTGAAGGAAGGTTGGGCAATCCTACTTCCATAGTGATACTGCCTCAGAAACCCAAGGAGGGGTCGCTATGAGTCAGGGCCGACTCAACGGCAAATAACAACATAACAACAACATAAGCAGTTCATGGTCTGTTCCACAATCAGCTCTTTGTCTTGTTTTGGCTGAAGATATTGAGCTTCTCTATCACTTCTTTGCACAGATGTAGTCTATCTGATTCCTGTGTACTCCATCTGGTGAAGTCCGTGTGTATAGCTGCCATTTGTGTTGTTGAAAAAATGTTGCAATGAATAAGTCATTGATCTTGCAAAATTCTGTCATGTGATCTCCAGCATTATATCTATCATCAAGCCCATATTTTCCAACTATTGGTGATTCTTTTTTATTTCCAACTTTTGATTTCCAATCAACAGTGATAATCAACATAATTTCATTGCATGTCTGGTCAATTTCAGACTGCAGAAGTTGGTAAAAATCTTTAATTTCCTCATTTTTGGCTTTGGTGTTAGGTGCATAAATTTGAATAATAGTAGTATTAATTGGTCTTCATTGTAGGTGTATGGATATTATCTTATTATTGACAGCATTGTACTTCAGGATAGATCTTGAAACATTCTTTTTGACAATAAATGCCACACCATTTCTCTTCAGTTTGTCATTCCCGGCATAGTAGATCATATGATTATCTTATTCAAAATGACCCAAGCCAGTCAATTTCAGCTCACAAAGGCTAAGAAACACAATCTTTATGTATTCCATTTCATTTTTGACAACTTCCAATTTTCCTAGATTCATACTTCGTACATTCCATGTTCTAATTATCAGTGGATGTTTGCAGCTGTTTCTTCCCATTTTGAGTCATACCATATCAGCAAATTGAGGTTCCAAAAGCTTTATTCCATCCATTTCATCAAGGTCAACTGTACTTTGAGGAGGCAGCTCTTCCACAGTAGTATTTTGAGTGCCCTCTGACCTGAGGGCCTAATCTTCTGGTGCTATATTGAAAAAAATTTCAGGGCTAGTTACAAAGTTTTCCAGTACTATATTAGATGATGTTTTGCTGCTATTCATAAGGTTTTCACTGGCCAGTTCTTTGAGAATTGGATGGCCACTTCTTTCTTCCAAGTCTGTCTTAGTCTGGAAGCTCTCCTGAAACCTGTCCACCATTGGTGACCCTGCTGGTATTTGAAATACCAATGACATAGCCTCCAGCCTCACAGCAACACACAAGCCACCACAGTATAACAAACTGTCAGACAAATGATGGTAACCCAGCATGGCCTTGAATTTTGACTATACTTCCAGTTTGTGTTTTCTCATGTCCCTAACTGGAGCTCTGAGATCAGGTATAGCCTCTGGCCTCTTAGGAGCTGGGTAAAGGGGGCTAGGTGGTACTTTGCCAGCCTAGAGTCCTCCTTTGATTGTAGTCCCCAGCCACAGCCACATCCTCTGCTGCTCCTAAAGCAGGTGAGATCCCCCCAAGGGAGCCCCAAAGATCTTCCCATGTGGCCTAGGTTCTTGTGGCCATTTGGACTGAGGGGCAGGTGGTAGAGAGTGAGAGGGGAAACTGAGTTTCTAAGCTTCATATAGCCAAAGACAGAGCAAGGGATGGGAGAGGGTGTTCTCCATCTGCCCAGTACTGGCCAGATGCCCAGCCTGAATCTGTGCTCACCAGCTTAGTGTCAGGAGAGTCTATCCTTCATTCTATGCTTCCTTGTGGTAACTGCCCAAGACACACACATCCAGTTCTCAGGGACTCCTAGGTTGTAGTCATAGCCAAGGCCAGACTGGGAGACTTCCAGCCAGTGATTTGCCAGGGCCCAGTTGGCCTTTCCTTCCTGTGGGGCAAAGCTAAGTCCCCCACTAGACATTATGGATAACTGTCCCTGACACCCTGACCTATGTTGTGGCAGGTCACACATATGCCTGCTGTACAGACACTAATGGGCAGCTCACAGTGACATAGGACTGGCAGCAACTATCTGTAACCCAAGGTGGTAAGGAGGAGATACGAGGGGCTGAGTGGCTTTTGAAAGCTCTTAGGGGGGTTTGTGCATACACTGTGTCCCCTGTGGGAGTACATGGGAATTCTTATGGTATTTCCCCAGAAAGCCTGTAGGGACAGCCCAGCTCTTGAGTAGTGTTTCTCAGGCTGATGAAGGGTAGGCACGAGGCACAGCCGCCATAGTCACCCTGTACTTTCACTGTCCCCTGGCCTAGGACATGCCTTGCCTGCTTATCATGGGTGCCTTAGGGGCCACGCCAAGACTTTAGGGGACAGATGAGTAGACTTTGCTGTGTGAAAAGCAGGGAGAACAGCAGTGAACACTCCAGGGATGAAGGTCATTGGGAAATAACCAGAACTGAGTCTATCCCAGAAGGAAGGTTGCACAATCTACACTGCTGGGAGCTAAAGGGACAGCTCTGCTGCATATCCTTGGGGACTCAGTAGAACTTAGGGCACAGCAGAATGAAGAATGCCTTTGAAGTGGTAGTCGTTAAATTATGAAGCTGGTTATTGAGGAAAGATGTGGATTTTTCTTGACAAAATTTCTTTGAACTTTTTTGTCCTAAAGAATTCTGATTTAATTTTGGGTGTTTATACAGAGAAGCCACCTTCTGGTGCTCTTTTAGGCCCTAGACACACAAGCACACTCACACCCATACATATATACATGCATCTTCACATGAACACACACAGGCACATGTACACACATGGAGTTTATATTGTTTTCAAACCCTGAAAACACTTAAAAATGTTTGTTATCTTTAAAATCACTGTAGGGACACTGGGGCACAGTGGGAGATGGGTCCCCACACAGCCCCTGACAATAGCCATTGTCCCTGACCTTCCAGGATCCATGTACCTGCATGATCACAGGTCCAACCTTCTAAAGGTTAAAGGTCACTTTATAATCTTGGGTCTGGATATTTGGTGTGAACTTTTTAGGAAGAAGGAGAGCAGTGAAGCCAGCAGTACCTCTTGAAAGCATCTCCTGATTCCCCTGCTGGGATGATGGGGATTCACCTTAGCAGTCAAATCATTAGTCCCCTGAGGCCAGGGCAAGTGGTCACAGCTGTGATACTATGTTTCCTCTGGCTGAGTGAAGATCCCACACATACAGCACTGAGGTTTGGGGATGTGGCTCTGCTGGTCCTGTTAACCCTGTGGTTCCTTCTTTCCTGCTGAGAACACAGACTGGGAGAGAAATGGGCCTGTGGCCTAGGGAACCAAGTCCTTTTATTAACCATACAAAGTGGCTCTTGCTATCAGGACCAGGTCCTTCCAGATGGAAGCTGTGCCTTGCTCTTTCATCTTGACCCTAGTCCTTCACTCATTTGCTCCTTCTCCTCTGCCTGCCCTGATGGCTACTTCATGGGGCCACTGTGGGTGGGTCAGTGGGAGTCCTGCAAGGAGATGGCAGAGAGGCAAGGGAGGTCAATGTACCTCTTCCTCTGAGTCCCCTGACCCTCAGGCCCAGATTGCTAGCCTGCACAGCTCTTGTTGCTTTCTGGATGCTCTTGTACTTTCCAGAAGCAAAGGAGCCTTTGCTAAACCCTCCTGCACTCCCAAGGCCAGGCTCCCATCCCTGAGAAGGGGCATGAGGCTCTTCAGTGCTGGTCATTGTGTTTGTTGCATTGGTTCCTGTAGTCAAAAGCATCCCCAGCAGGTGGTAGGTCACATAGCATGTCATGGTTTCAATGTCCTTTGGACAATTGTACTTCTTCTCCCTGCTTCTGGCACATGTACACACACATGTACATACACCATACACACCACACATGCAAACACACCACACAAGCACATGTATCACATACATTCACAAAACATACATGCACACCATGCATGCACAACACACACATGCACAAGCCATACATATGTGCACATATACACATCACACATACTACACAGATATGTATCACATAATGCATACATGTGCACATGAACAAATACACACAGACATCTGCAATGAGTGGCTGGGTGGGGGCATCAACAAAGCCAGGTGTCACACTGGAGTTGATGCAGAAGGGAAGGGACACAGTCATGGCAGGGCACCAGTGCCTGGTGTTTGGCTGGAAGTGACAATGAGAACAGAAGCCCCTGGAGAATTTGCAGATGTCTTGAGTGGGCATGGGATTTCCCATAGAATTAAGATGTGGGCAGGGAGCCAGACTTTTTCTAGGTCTCCAAGGCCAGGATGACATGGATATCTAGGCCACAGCCCCATTCCTCAGTTACAGGAATGGCCCAAACTGCATTCCCACCCCCGCCTGGGCCAGGCCTGAGTCACCTCTGAGTGGCTGTCATTCCCAGGCCCCACACTGACCTGCCCAACACTCCTTGTTCCCAGGCCCAAAGCTGCTCTGAGCCTGGAGGGTTTCCAACTCCATTCACTCTTCCTTTTCTAACTCCCAGATTCTCTCACTAGCTTCTCCTGGTCTCCCCTGCCCCACACGGACCCCCTCTCATTAATGACTGGTATTCCCAGGAAGACTGGGGATGGGACTGCAATAAGTGTGACTTTTTCTCTATTATTTTGTTCTGTGTGAACTTTTCTCACAATGTACTCGTAAAATTTCTGAAGTTGTGTTGTAAGGTCTGAAGTTAAGATTTGATATTAGTGCTGCCTTAACATCTGATAAAATCTCATGGTTTAAATGGTCTAACCACAAGTTCCCCTCATCTCTCTGCTCTGTGGATAAGGTTCCAAAGATAACCAAACCAATAAACCAAACCAGTTGCCATTGAGTTGATTTTGACTCACGATGACCCTATATGTGTAGAGTCGAGTTGCACCATAGGGATTTCAAAGCTGTGATCTTTCAGAAGTAGATTGCCAGACCTTTTGTCCAAGGTGTCTCTGGCTGGATTCAAACTGCTGACCTTCTGGTTAGTAGCCAAGCTCTTAACTGCACCATCCAAGGACCCCTAACCAAGCAACCATCTTTATCATTGGGGGCCAGGCACAGCGGTTGCTTTTCCCTGGCTAGTGAGCTTCAGTTCTCTGCAAACCTGCAGAATTATTCAAACAAGCCAATCAAATCCTCCAGTGAGAGTCCAGGGTCACCCCATCCTCTTGTTACTACAAAGCCTACCTCCCGTAGTCCGTGGTTGTTCCCTGTGTTCCCAAGTACAGCCCTATGTGGCCCTACATAGTGTGTGATGTTTTCCTTCTCTGGGCTGTGAGTACATGTGACCAATAAACTGCTGTCACTCTCATCTGTCCAGTCTTGGTTGTCATGTGTCCCTATCACCCTAGGGGAAGAATCCCTCCCTCACCAATGAGATGAAGAAATGGTAACCATAATGGAAGTCCCTGTTGACTTATAACCAGCCCTGGAAATCACTTTAATCAGTGGAATGAGGTCATACCATTAGGGCCAGCCCTCCCCAAGGATGTAGAACCATCTCTCTTCCATCTCTGCTCCTCACCATCTCACCCAGCATACCAAAAAGAATAATACCTTAAAAGTAACTTGAACAGCCATCAATTCTACAGATGCCCCCAGTGACATTTCAGGTCCTGCTTCTAAAAGGGGGATGATTCAGAAGGCTGACCTGGCTGGACCTTGAGCCTCCATCAGTTCTTCCACCTGCTGAGAACATGCTGAGGTCTTGTATTTAACAGGACTAAGCAAGCAGATGCAGAGCTGAATAGTGTTGGTCTCCACTCATCCCAGCAACTCAATCTTTTAGTTTTTCTTATTTAGTCAAATCACAGATCACAGAAAGAAAGCTGGCAAGAGAACAAAACATAATGTAGAGAAACTTTGATTTCTTATTGTGAGGATGTTATTGTTGTTAGTTCCCATCAAGTCAACTCTGATTCATGGTGACCTGATGCAAAACAGAACAAAAGGTTGCTTAGTCCTGAGCCATCTCCATGCTTGTTGGGATGTTTGAGCTCATTGTTGCAACTACCATGTCAGTCCATCTCTGGGAGGGTTTCCCTCATTTTCACTGACCTTCTACTTTGTCAAACATCATGTGGATAAAACCTCCAAAAGTCATGACAGAGGTACAATTAATTGAAGGCAAATGCTGGTCGGGGTTGACAGAGGGAATGTCATGGACCTAGATCTTTTCAGGCTCTGAACTCTCAGAATGACAGTAAAATGCCCCTGAAGACCATCTCAAGATAAAAGAGATCTGAAAAAGTGGTGCCCCTCTTTGAGCCCATAATTGATCTGTCACAGATGCTGAGCTTCAAAGTCACAGATGGAAATAAGATCAAATGGCAGCAGATGTTGGACACATCTTCCTGTCTGTCTTATTCAGCACTTCATCAGAACCATGGTGGTGGACTAATATCACTTACTAGCACTAATATCCACACACCAGCGTCAGATAAATAGCAACAGAGTTTATGTTCTTTTCCTGCCATCAGCTATCTCACAAGCCCCAAGTAAGGCCATATAGTCTCTTCTGGATTAACACTGGTTCTGTTTTGTACTGACACCCTCTCTTTTGGATGAGTCTTGGGTTTTTCTCCTTTTGGAGACTCCACTCTGGGTGAGTGGGTGGGGGTTCCCCAAGCAGGACTGCATTTAAAACTCAGTTTGTGTTTCTGTGTCTCCAGGCTCCTCCCCACCTTCCAACAGGGGTTTTAGCTCTTGGTGTGGGGCAGGAGGAAATGTCTTGTGT
Organism: Orycteropus afer afer; assembly: GCF_000298275.1. Classification (NCBI taxonomy): domain Eukaryota; kingdom Metazoa; phylum Chordata; class Mammalia; order Tubulidentata; family Orycteropodidae; genus Orycteropus; species Orycteropus afer. The sequence goes on along the minus strand of NW_006921806.1, from coordinate 4,350,656 downwards.
CCCATTTTCCACCCCAGTGGCCTAGTGCAGACACTGTGAGTTCCTCCAAGACTCAGAACCCAGAAATCCTTCTTCTTTTTGACAAATCCTGGCTCTGGCAAACAAAAGCCTTGGCTGTCTAATTTGGCACCCACACTCAAGGTTTCTGAGTGTGTTGGTGACATGAAAGGTTGAACACTAACCCTCTGCTCCAGCCAGGCCTGGATGTCACTCCAGAGACAGCACAGAAGGGGGTCTGCAGCCTGCAAAATGACCAGGAATGAAAAGTATATTGGGAAATATTTCAAAACATTGTATATCTTGCTCTTCTATGAATTCAGAAATTCAGTACAAAGAAAGAGAAAGTAACCAAGTATGACTGCATCCCATGAACATTGATGATTCATGTGGATTCTTTTCTGCCTGGGGAGCCACAATTTATCATCCTTTCTCACAGGCCTGCTGAAAGAAACTGGCCGTAATTGTGCCTCATGCTTCACAGGTGAGAAAAGCAAACCTTGCCTATTAACAAAGCAAGACATGTTCAGCCCTGTTTTGTCTCCTGTCTTGTGCCTTACTGCATTGCCAGTAAGTCCCGGGGCGCCATATGGCCCCAGCTTTGCCAAGAGTGCCTCAGAGAACACAGTCTCTCTGCAAAGGCAGTTCCCATCCTCACATGTGTCTCTGGGAGAACGTGACTTGAGGGTCAGATCCTCAACTCACTTCTCAAAGACTCCTTTACTTACTATGCAGCTCTAGCCCCAACCCCACATCTTCCACTCAAGTCTCCTGCATGGCCCTGCAAGCTCCTATTGCTGGGTATGTAGCCTTACAGATGAGCTCTTGCACTTTCCTCCTCCGTTCGGGTTTTCTCCTTTCCATCCTGTTCTCTGCAGAAGCTCTGGGGCCTAGTCCACCTTTCTCAGGAGTAGACAACCCATGACACATCTAACTAATTTTTTCATGGAAACGTTGAGCTGGTAACTTTGTCAGCCTGTCTCCTTATGATGCTCAAGGGACGCTATAAGTACCGCAGGCTCCACATGTAATGGGAAAAGGCTAGTACTGGACCATTCAGACGTTGGCTGGCTGCCACTTCATTGTTCACGCTTCAGCTCCCAACTTCCTTTGGTTTTAAATGAGCAGAGGTTGTTGAAGTCTGTTTACCCCATTAGAGTTCAAATGGCTTGAGTGAGTCATATTCCAGCCACTTCCTCCTGGATACATTTACCAAATATCCACTCTTTCACTCCCAGAGGCCAAGAAATCTCCATCTGTTTGGAATATACAATCAAAAATACATCCAATCTGAAAGGAACTTATGACTCAGCAGAATCCCCAAGCATTACTCACCAGCTTCAATCTGGTTAGGATTTTTCTGGCTGAACATTCTTTTCTTAATTTATACAACAAGTATTTGTTGAGTTCCTACTATGTACCAGACACTGAAAAGTGGGTTATAATGATGACCAAAGACACTGTGAATGAGAGCTCATGGTATAATGAGGAAGGAGGCTGGTAATAACACTGGTTAAGCTGTTGTAAGAGCTGGGGTTGAGACTAAAGTGAGGCAAGTGAGGCATTCAGGGTGCAAAATCTAAGAAGACCCTAACTCTCAGGTTCTGATCCTGCATTTGCACCACCCTCAGAAGGAACACTTCCTTAAGTACTGTTTTTCTTGTGTCTGACTGCTTTTGCTCAAAAATATATTTGTGAGATTCCTCCATGTTGTTGCATATAGCAGTAGTTCATTTTGTTCCTGTATAGTATTCCATTATGTAGATATGTTATTGTTGTTGTTAATTGTCATCAAGTCAGCTCTGACTCATGGTGACCTTACGTATAACAAACAATACGTTGCCCAGTTCTGCACCATCCTCACAGTTGTTCACATGTTTGATGCCATTGTTGCAGCCACAGTGTCAGTTCATCTCATGAAGAGAAACCCTTTGTTTTTGCTGACTCTCTGCTTTACCAACCATCCTTTTCTGGCTATTAGTCTTTCCTGATGACGTGTCTAAAGTATGCTAGAAAAAGCCTCACCTTCCTCATTTCTAAGGAGCATTCTGGCTATACATTCACCAAGACTGATTTGTTCATTCTTCTGGTAGTCCAAGGTCTCTGAGTGTGTAGTTTGTGCCTGTCAACTAATCTAAAGGGTAGTGGTTTGAACACACCCAGTAACACTCCAGAAGAAAGACCTGGTAATCTGCTTCCATATCTATAAAGATTGCAGCCAAAAAAACAATGGAAAACTTCTACACTGAAACACGTGGGGTCACCATAAGTTGGAATGGACTCAACTGCAACAGGTATATATAGATACCACAGTTTATTTATCCACTCTACTGTTGATGGACATTATAGTTTTATATTTTGGATGTATCATGAGAAACGTTTCCTTGAATAATCTTGTCCCTGTCTTCAAGTGAACATGCATAGATATTTCCATGGGACACACACTAAGAAGTGGAATTGCTGGGTCATGGGACATGAAAATGTTAAACCTTAGTAGATACTGACAGTGTTGCAAAGTGGTTGTCACAGATTATACGAGCAATGTCTCATGTCCTTGTCAACACTTAGAATTTTCAATATTTTAAATTCTAGCCATTCATGTTGTAATATCTTATGACTTACTTTACACTGTTAGTGAGGCTGAGCACCTTCCCATATACTTACCGGGTATTCTGTGCTATGAAGTGACTAAATTAAGTCTTTTGCTCATGTATCTTTTGGGTTGTTTACTTTCTTCTTATTGATTTTTAAGTGTTCTTTATATGTTATTTATAAAAATCCTTTGTGAATTCTATTACACATATGTATTGCTATACTTCTTCCACTCTGTGAACTGATTTTTGACACTCCTAATAGTGTCTTTCGGTAAACAGAAGTTATTATTTCTATATAGTGTTTATGGTGCATGCTTTTTCTAGTCTGTTTAAGATAGCATGATTACCATATTTTTAGGCAAATGAAACGTGTGTTACATGTTTTTTGCCAACCACACCCTCCCCTCAAAGTATTTTGGTAAGCATGTTATGCTAGATTTTTTTTTTTTTAATAGCAACATGTAAAAAAAAAAAAAAGCATAGCATGCTTATAAAAATACCTCGGGGGGAGGATGCAGTTGGCAAAAAGCAGATAGCATGTGGGTTATTGTGTAAAAATATAGTATATAGTTCCTTACATCACATTCCTAATTGTTTTTCCTTTGGCTTTTAGATCAACAATCAATGTGGAATTGATGTTTTAGTATGATGTCAGGATTTTTTGTCTGGATAGATATCTGCTATAGATTGAATTGTGTCCCCCAAAAATACGTATTGAAATCCTAACCCCTATACCTGTATAAAGGAACTCTGGCAGCGCAATGGTTAAGTGCTTGGCTATTAACCCAAAGCTTGGCAGGTCTAACCAGCTATGGGAGAAAGACCCAGAGGTCTGCTTCTATAAAGATTACAGTCAAGAAAATCCTATGGGGCAGTTCTACTCTGTCCCCTGGGATTGCTGAGCCGCAAATTGACTCAATGACACCTCAAAACAACACATGTGTTGATGTAATTCTGTCTGGAAATAAGGTTTTCTTTGTCATGCTAACAAAGCCATATTATTATAGTGTGTATCCCAACCCTAATGACTTCTTTTTTTTTTCCACTCAACATTTCTTTCTTTCTTTCTTTTTTTTAAATTGTGATTTGGGTGAAAATTTACAGAGCAAATTCACTTTCCATACAGCAGTCACATACACTTTGTCTCATGACATTGACTACAATTTACTATAATACAACAACTCCCCTCCCACTTCCTCCTGATAGTTACCTCTTCCCCATGTTCATCCCTCCATGCACTCCTGCCCCCTGAGCTGTCTCCCTGTGCACAAGCAGCCCTTCTTTCTCCCATGTTTGTTCTCTCAAAGGAGTGTATCTACCTCAGGTAAGTGTTCAATTCATATGCCTGGCTTTTGTTTGGCTAGAAGCCACAGGTGTGGCCAATCCTAATCACTTCTGAGTTATAAGGAGTAGCATAGATGAGGAGACAAGCTAGCATAAATGGGAGTAGATACAGGCCACATGAAGATCACCAAGGAACTGAGAGACACAAGAGCTACTAGAAGCTGCAAGTCAAGGAAGGAACTTCTAGAGCCAGGCAGTGAATTCAGACTTCTAGCCTCCTGAATGGTGAGAAAATAAATTTCTGTCCTTAAAGCCACCCATCAATTGTGGTATTTCTAATACAGCAGCACTAATTGTCTAAGAAGGAGCTCTGGTAGTGTAGTGCCTAAGGCACTTGACTGCTAACCAGAAGGCTGGCTGTTCAAACCCACCAGCCACTTCTCGGAAGGAAGGTTGGGCAATCTACTTCCGTAGTGATACCGCCTCGGAACCCCAAGGAGGGGTGGCTATGAGTCAGGTCTGACTCGATGGCACATAACAACAACAACGTTGACTAAGACAATATCCAATCAATTCAGCACCCTTTTTGGAAAAGACTTTCTTTCTCCACTGCTCTGCAGCATCACAATTACATGCATCAGGCAGCTCTGATAGTTGTGTAACTGCACTAGATTTCTTTTGGTTAGTTGTTTACATGGTATAATTTTACATTCCGTTTCTTTCAACCTTTATATATATATTTTATATGTATTACTTTTAAGCAGAAGATCACTGGATTTTGTTTTCTTTTTAAATCTTTGGCTCTGTTTGAATATTTTGTCCATTTACCATTAATATAATTTCTAATACATTTGGGATCACAACTATCACATTATAGTTTGTTTCCTTTTAGTCCCACATATTCTGTGTTCCCATTTCTCTCCTTTATTATCCTCTTTTTGTATTTATCAACTATTTTTATAAAAAAAATTATTCTATATTTTCCCTATATTAAAACCAATTCAATTCAGTTCTCAACAAGTTAATTTTGATTCATGAATGTCTTGCATGTGTCAGAGTAGAGCTGTGCCCCATAGGTTTCCAAGGACTGCTTTTCTGGAAGTAGATCACCAGGTCTTTCTTTCAAAGCAACTCTGGGTGGATTCAAACCTCCAACTTTTCAGTGAGCAGTGAGTGTGTTAATTCTTTGTACTACTCAGGGACTTTTCTACCTATACTATCATGTTTTTTATACATCATTTTATTATTCTGTTAGTGGTTACTTCAAAAATAAGAATATTCATCTATGACTTTTAAGAGTCTATTAGAAATTAGTACTTTCATTACTTTCTAGAGAGTGCAAGGACCTTTGAATTCTTTAATTCCATTTATTCCCTGTGATAGATAACTTCAATCTTTTCTCCATTTATCATGATGTTGCTTACTGGTCCAGTTAGAAGGACTTTTGTTTTCTTTATGATGAGGTATAATCCATACTGAAGGCTGTACAGTAAGTCCTTCATTAGTAAATCCTCTTCACCCTCAGCAAGCAAGGCTGTGCCATTTGCATAGTGCAAGATGTTTATGAGTTTTCCTCTAATCTTGATGTCACGTTTTTGTTCATATAGTCCAGCTTCACAGATTACTTGCTCAGTTTACAGACTGAATTAGTATGGTGAATGGATACAACCCTGACATGCACCTTCCCTGGTTTTAAACCAGGTAGTATCCATTTGTTGTATGTACAAGTTTCTCATGAGCATAATTAAGTGTTCTGGAATTCCCATTTTTTGCAACATTATCCATAATTTGTTTTGATCCACACAGCCTTTGCATAGTCAATAAAACACAAGTAAACATCCTTTTGGTATTCTTTGCTTTCAGCCAAGATCCATTTGATATCAGCAATGATATCCTTTGTTCCATGCCCTCCTCTGATCAGGTTTTAATTTCTGGCAGTTCCCCATCAATATACTATTGCAACCATTTTTCAGTTATCTTCAGCAAAATTTTGCTTGTGCATGATATTAATGATATTCTTCAATAATTGTCTCATTCTGTTGGATCACCTTTCTTTGGAATGGGCATAAATATAAATCTTTTCTAGTTGGTTGGCCCAGTAGCTGTCTTCCAAATTTCTTGGCATAAACGAGTGAGTGCCTCTAGCACTCCACCTGTTTGTTGAAACGTTTCAATGGGTATTCCATCAATTCCTGGAGCCTTGTTTTCCACCAATGGCTTCAGTTACCTTGGACTTCCTTCTTTAATACCATCAGTTGTTGATCATATACTACTCCTGAAATGGTTGAACGTCAACCAATTCTTTTGGTACAGTGACTGTGTATTCCTTCCATCTTCTGTCGATGCTTCCTGAATCATTCAATATTTTGCCCATAGAATCCTTCAATATTGCAACTCAAGGCTTGAATATTTTTCTTCGATTCTGTTAGCTTGAGAAATGGCAAGTGTGTTCTTTCTTTCTGTTTTCTAACTCCAGGTCCTTGTACATTTCATTGTAACATTTTATTTTGTCTTCCCAACCTGCCCTTTGAAATCTTCTGTTAAGCTCTTTCACATCATCATTTCTTCATTTGCTTTAGCTACTCTCCATTCAAGAACAGGTTTCAGAGTCTCTTCTGAAATCCATTTTGATCTTTCTTCCTTTCTTGTCTTTTTTAATGACCTTTTGCTTTCTTCATGTATGATGTCCTTAATGTCATTCCACAAACTCATCTGGTCTTTAGTCATTGCTGTTCACTGTTCAGATGGTCCTCTAAATTCAAGGTCATATATTGGCTCTCATGAACTTGGTTTAATTGTCTGCAGTTTCAACTTAAACTTGAATATGACTAATTGATGGTCTGTTCCATAGTCAGCTCCTGACCTTGTTCTGATTGTTGATACTGAGCTTCTTCATCATCTCTTTCCACAAATGTAGATTTGCTTCCTATGTATTCCATCCCGTAAGATCCATGTGTATAGTCACTGTTTGTGTTGTTGAGAATATGTATGTGCAATGAGTAAGCTATTGGTCTTTCAAAATTCTATCATGTGATTTCCAATGTCATTTCTATCACCAAGACCATATTTTCCAACTACTGATGCTTCTTTGATTCCAACTTTCAAATTCCAATCACCAGTAATTATCAATATATCTTGATTACATGTTCGGTCAATTTCAGACTGTAGATGTTTGTAAAAATCTTCAGTTTCTTGAAGCTTGGCTTTAGTGGTTGGTGCATAAATTTGAATAATAGTTGTATTATCTGGTCTTCTTTGTAGACATATGGGTATTATACTACCACTGACAGCATTGTACTTTGGGTCAGATCTTAAATTGTTCTTTTTGATGATGAATGCGATGTCATTAATCTTCAATTTGTCATTTCCAGCATAGTAGACCATATGCCTAACGCTCTTGACTGCTAACCAGAAGGCTGGCAGTTCAAAGCCACTTCTCAGAAAAAAGACTGGACAATTTACTTCCATAGAGATACTGCCTTGGAAACCCAAAGAGGCATCACTATGAGTCGGAATCGACTCAATGGCAATGAATTTGTTTTTTAGACCATATGATTGTCTGATTCAAAATGGCCAATAAAAGTTCATTTCAGTGCACTAATGCCTACAGTATCAATCTTCATACATTCCATTTCATTTTCCACACCTTCCAATTTTTCTACTTCTTACATTCATACTTCTTACATTCCATGTTCCTATTATTTATGGATACTTGTAGCTGTTTCTTCTCATTTTGAATTGTGCCACACCAGCAAATGAAGGTCCTGAAAGTTTTACTCCATCCATGTCATTAAGCTCAATTCTACTTTGAGGAGGCAGATTTTTCCCAGTTGTATTTTGAGTGGAGCTCACCTTCTGGCACATATCAGGCAATATTTCCCTGCTAAAGGTCTCAGTGGTCAATTTTTTTCCAGAAATGCATCTGGCCAAGTCCTTCTTCCTAGTTTGCCTGGAAGTTCTGCTGAAACCTATCCACTATGGATGACCCTGCTAGTATTTGAAATACAAGTAGGCACAGTTTCCAGCATCATAGTAAATGCAAGCCACCACAGTACAACAAATTGACAGATAAGTGGTGGATAGAAAGACTTTGTCTCTTGTGTTTTTACCATGTTATCAGGAGGGACAAGTCCCTGGAAAAGGACACAATGCTTGGTAAAATAGTTGTTGTTTTTATGTGCTGTCGAGTTGGAACTAGCTCATAGTGATCCCTCCTTGGGTTTCTGAAGTGGTATCACTACAGAAGGAGATCACCCAATCTTTCTTCCGAGGAGTGGCTGGTGGGTTTGAACCACCAGCCTTCTGGTTAGCAGTCAAATGCCTTAGGCACTATGCTGGGGGTAAAGTAGAGGGTCAGTGAAAAAGATGAAGACCTTCAATGAGATGGATTGATGGCAACAGTGGGCTAAATCATGGCAATTATTGTGAGGATAGCACAGGACAAGGTACCATTTTATTCTGTTTTACATAGGTTGCTGTGAGTTGGAACCAACTTGGTGGCACCTAAGAACAGCAAAAATTGGGATATAGAGCATAATTGATCTTTATCTGAGTGTGGGTTAGACTTAGTGAATAGAGTATGGGAAAGAAAAATATTAACTTTATATTTGAGAAACCTGGCAGAAAATATCTTAACCAAACGATCAAGGTTAACATCATCATATTAAATCATGTTGGTATTATGTACTCCCTAATATGATGTAATATGAAGTGCATATCACCTTTGGGTTACCCTTTATAAAAATCTTTAACTTCAGTTTAATCATGAGAAAACATCAGACAAACCCAAATCAAGGAACATTTTTAAAAATACCTGATTGGTACTCTTCAAAAGTGACAAAGATATTAAAGATAAGGAAAGACAGGAGCTGCCACAGATAGGAGACTAAAGAAACATGACAACTAACTGCAATGTGAGATCCTGGATTGGATCCTGGACAGGAAAAACAATATTAGTGAAAAAATGATGAAATTCTAATAGCATGTATAGTTTAGTTTATAGTCTTGTACCAGTGATAATTTCTTAGTTTTGATCATTGTGCCATGGTTATGTAAGATATAAATATTAAGAGAAGCTAGGTAAAGGGTTTATAGGATTTTTTTATATTAATTTTGTAACTATTCTTAAAATAAAAATTTTAATGAGTAAATAAGAACCTCAGGAAATTCTCTGGCTGGAAATTATTTTCTTTTGGCACTTTAAAGATCTCCTTCAATTGTCTTTTGACTTCCATTGTTTCCTTGAGAAAGTTAGCTGCCAATTTTGTTGTTTTATTTGAAATAGAATTGCTTTTATTCCCTTCTTTTTTAAGATTTTCTTTTTGTCTTTAGCAGAATTTCTATATTTTTCTCCATATTTACCTTGCTCTTGTTTGAACTCACTTACATGCTAGGAACAGCTGGCTGGTGACTCAGTGCTGGTACACATACACCCCTATCCTCCATCAACTAGCTCAGGCATGGCCTTATAGTGGCATTTCAGAAGACAGAGTGAGCAATAATAGCTGCTCATAAGCTCTTCAAGCCTCTGTTTGTGCCGTATTTTGTAATGTCTCCTTGGCCAAAGTGAGAGACATGGCCATAACACTGTTAGAATAGGAGGCATTGACAAGTCACATGGAAAAGACATGAATCCAGGCAGGATAATGTTGGGCCTTCACTTCAATTTACATGCTGACTCACAGTCAGTGAGAAGCCTGTTCAACACTGCTCACTGCCAAATGAAGGGTCTCAAGGAACAAATGAATACTAAACACAGACTGATTGTGGAAAGGAGAGGCTTGAGCACTGTATTACCATAACACCTCCATGAAGTAGGTGTTACTGAACACCCCATTTTATAGAGATTAGGTTACCTGCCTACAGCACACACCTCTGTGGAAAAGAGCTAGGATTGGTCCCAACAGTATGGGTCCAGAGCCACTCCTTTAGCCACCACATTCTTCCAGGCATTTAGCAGATGGGCATTCCCAAAGGTGCCTTCAGGAGGTGGCTAAAGGCCCTGTGTAGGTACACACACCAAGTGGTAAATGAAGAGTGCCATCCCTCACCTCCTCAAGCCCAGGGGTGAAACTCTATAATTCTTACTTCTCTTTTTGGCAGCAGAGTACAGAGACTGGGTGGTCTCCTCCAGTCCCCACTTAGGGAATTGTCCCATGAGCTGTTGTGAGAAAGCCATGGCATGCAGTGTTCCTGGCCTGAAGGGTGGAGTCTGTAAAGGAATGGAACTCCTTTGGACATGTTTGCTCATTGCCCCAACTTGGCCTGGGCCAGTCTTGAGTAAAGCCTTCCAGAACTGAGTTTGGCTGTAGAATGCTGCCTGCAGGAGCTCTTTCTGATAAATGAGGGATTGAGGAGGTACTAGAAGGCTGGGTAATAAACGAGTGGCCTGAGCTTTGGAAGTTGAAGCCAGAGAAGCTTCCTGAGATTCAAAGAGGTAAGCCATAGCCACTGCTCCAATGTCGGGGGTACCTGGGCTTCCACATGGGATGAGGGCATCTGTCACTCCCTAATCACCCATGCACTGTTCCCCCTGCTCCATTCCAGGCTCTTGCCCCTCCATTGAGGGTCCAGCCCATGATGGGTTACCAAAGCTTCTTAGTGCATTCAGCCAAATCAGCCTTAGGTAGGAAAGGAGGTGGAGGTAATCTGAGGAACCCAGAGGGATAGCCCCATAGCCTGGAGGGCAGAACTCTCAAACCTAAGGCAGAGATGAAAGAAGATAACACACACAGGCCCATCATGACCCCTTTGGCCCTGCCCAGAGCACAATGGATCCCTGAAGGTCAGCATCATCCAGTAGGACCAGTACACCTCATGCCATGAGCTCTGCTGGAGAGAAGGCCTCAGCTCAACAGCAAACAGCCCAACCCAGATGAGGATCCTCCAGCTGCCCATGGGAGCTGCCCGACCCCTCCACCCACCATGTTGCCACCACCCAGAACCCTGGCTCACAGGGTTGTCTGCAACTCTGAAGCACCAAAGTCTGAGACCTCCATACACCCAGGCTAAATGCCCAGAGGTGAACCATGCTGGGGAAGTCTGAAGTGCAACATTATACCAACAAATTATGGTGTTATTTTTATTTCCCACACTATCTCCCTCCTCAAATTATAAAATTTTGAAAAAAGGAGATTATATGGTATACCTCCTAGTGCCCCCATGGTGAGACTGTGGCACGTGTCCTCTGTTGTTCCTGCACTCTTCGCCATCATCGTCCATGGGTGACGTTATGTGGCTGGAACTTCCTCCCTTTGGAGTATTTTCTTTGGCTGTCATCCACCTCCCCTGGATGGAAGCTTCAGTTTCTACAAAAGAGCCTATGTATCTTAGATTCTTTGGAATCATTAATAACTATGGACATCAGCATTATTAATGATTCCAAGTTCCTGTTCTTGGGTCTGGGAGGGGACTTGGGGTGGAGACGCCACTGACGACCAAATGAAGATGAACAACAACGCCAAGGTGCCTGCATACAGGGCTAGACACAGATAATTTTTGTACAGTGTTCTTCTTTCAAGGAAAGGAGAGTTGGCTGTGGTTATGAGGCTGGTGAGTGTTTGTATGTGCGTGTAAAATATTCATGTCTGCAGGCACATTTGTTACAGAAAAGCAATGTATCTTTTTCTCTGTAGTCCTTGGCAACAGACTGTTGGAATGGATTGTGTTTTCCATTCCCTTATTATATTATCTTGGCATGAGGGCAAGAGAGGCATCCTGCAATTGTATGCTGAGTTTATTGTTGTGGAGGCCCACCTTAAACTCCACACTCTGTGGACAGGGCTGCCAGTCTGCTGGGAGGCTTTATGGTTCTTTTCCTATTATAAAACCCCACTCTGCAGAGGAGACAGGAATATTTGATTACAAATGGCTCCTGGGTAGGCGAGGCTGGGGAGGGAATGCATTTGGGGAAGGGTGAGAGAGGAGCTCTGTTATAAAGATGTTCAGTTGGGTATGCTCACTGGACAGTAGGGTCACTAGTGTTGGTGTCATGCAGTGTGGTAACTCATAGTATCACCCTACCACTATGGTCCTCTGCCTGTAACAGAACATACATACAGAATGCTTCAAACCAAACCAAACTCACTGCCATCGGGTCGATTCTGACTCATAGTGACCCCTTTGGGTTTTCAAGGAAGTAAATCTGCAGAAGTAGATTGCCCAGTCTTCTGTGGAGTGGCTGGTGGGTTTGAACCACCAACCTTCTGGTTAGCAGTCAAATACCTTAGGCCCTATACCACCAGAACTCTTTACAGAATGCTTGTTGTTGTTGTTGTTATGTTTCATCGAGTTGGCCCTGACTCATAGCGACCCCTCCTTGGTTTTCCGAGGTAGTATCACTACAGAAGTAGGATTGCCCAACCTTCCTTCCGAGGAGTGGCTGGTGGGTTTGAACCACCAGCTTTCTGGTTAGCAGTCAAGTGCATTAGTCACTATGCTACCAGAGCTCCTACAGAATGCTTAGTAAAATTTATTATCAATTTTAATCAGACCATGTGGTAAATATAGTTGTAAATTGCTTAAATATAATATTTCTTGGATTATATAAATACCAACGACAAAATTGTTTTGTTAAATCTTTCTACATTGAATTACAACATATTCAGCTACAGCATTATTATTCACTGAGTGGAAGCCTTTAATTTTTTTTTCTTTTTCCTTTAAATACTACTTCATTCTGAAAAAAGACTGATTACTACAATGTTGTTGTTGTTGTTAGGTGCCATGCACAGCAGAATGAAACACTGCCTGATCTCACCCCAGCTCCATGATCCTTGCTATACTTGAGCCCATTATCGCAGCCACCATGTCAACCCATCTCGTTGAAAGTCTTCCCCTCTTTCGTTGACCCTCCACCTTACCAAGCATGACATCCTTTTCCAGAGAATGATCCCCTCTGACAACATGACCAAAGTAGGTGAGATGAAGTTTGGCCATCCTCACTTCGAAGGAGCATCTTGGCTGCACTTCCTCCAGGACAGATCTGTTAGTTCTTTTAGCAGTCCATGGTACCTTCAGCATTCTCTGCCAGTACCACAACTCAAAAACTTCAACTCTTCTTCGGTCTTCCTTATTCATTGTCCAGCTCTCACATGCATACAAGGTGATTGGAAATATTATGGCCTGTGTCAGGCGCACCTTAGTCCTCAAGGAGACATCCTTCCTTCTCAGCACTTGAAAGAGTTCCTTTGCAGCCGACCTGCCCAGTGCTACTGCTAATGGTGCTAATGTCCTGAATGCTGCTTCCATTGGCATCAATTGTAGAACCAAGCAATGTGAATTCTTTGACAACCTCAATCTTTTCTCTATTTATTGTGATGCTGCTTATTGGTCCAGTTGTGAGGATTTTTGTCTTCTGTATATTGAGATGTAATCCATACTGCAGACTGTGTTCCTCAGTCTTCATCAGTAAGTGCCTCAAGTCATCCTCACTTTCAGCAAACAAAGTTGTATCATCAGCATATCTCAGGTTGTTAATGATTCTTCTTCCAATCCTGATACCATGTTTTTCTTCATATAGTCCAGCTTCTTGGATTATTCGCTCAGTATATAGATTGAATAATTATGGGGAAAGGATACAACCATGATGCACTCCCTTCCTGATTTTAAACCACAGTGTCCCCTTGTTCCATTTGAACATCAGCCTCCTGGTCAAGGTACAGGCTCCTCTTGAGTACAATCAAGTGTTCAGGAATTCCCATTCTTCTCAACGTTATCCATATTTTGTCATGATCCATACAATTGAATGAATGCCTTTGCATAGTCAATAAAGCACAAGTAAACATCTTTCTGGTATTCTTTGCCTTGAGCCAAGATCCATCTGACAGCAGCTATGATATCCCTTGTTCCATGTCCTCTTCTGAATCCACCTTGCACCTGTAGAAGTTCTCTATCAATACACTGCTGCAACAGTTTTTGAATTATTTTCAGTAAGATCTTGCTTGTGTGTGATATTAATGATATTGTTTGACAATTTCCACATTCTGTGGGATCACCTTTCTTTGGAATAGGTACAAATATGGATCTCTTCCAATCAGTTGTCCAGGTAGCTGTCTTCCAAATCTCTTGGCATAACCAAGTGAGTGTCTCCAGTGCAGCATCTGTTTGTTGAAATATCTCAATGGGTATTCCATCAATTCCCGGAGCCTTGTTCTTTGCAGATTCCTTCATTGCAGCTTTGACTTCCTCCTTCAGTACCTTGGGCTCTAGATCATATGCCACCTCCTGAAATGGATGAAGATTGACCAGTTCTTTTTGGTACAGTGACTCTGTGTATTCTTTTGATGTTCCCTGCATCATTCAATGTTTTGCCCTTAGAATCTTTCAATATTGCAACTCAAGGTTTACATTTTTTCCTCAATTCTTTCAGCTTGAGAAATGCTGAGCATGTTCTTCCCTTTTGGTTTTCTAACTCCAGGTCTTTGCACATTTCATTATAGTAATTGGCTTTGTCTTCTCAAGCTGCTCTTTGAAATCTTCAGTTCAATTCTTTTATCTTGTCATTTCTTCCATTTGCTTTAGCTACTCTCCACTCAAGGGCAAGTTTCAGAGTCTCTTCTGTCATCCATTTTGGTCTTCTCTTCTTTTGTCTTTTTAATGACCTCTTGCTTTCTTCATGGATGATGCTCTTGATGTCATCCCACAATTCTTCCGGTTTTCAGTCATTGGTGTTCAATGCATCAAATCTATTCTTTAGATGGTCTCTAAATTCAGGAGGGATATATTCTAGATCATATTTTGGCTCTCATGGACTTGTTTTAATTGTTTTTAACTTCAAGTTGGTCAGGGATAATGTCCTCAAAGCCCTTTGATGAGATGAGACCACCCAGGGAAGAAGTGGAAGTGGGCAGTAGGAAAGGATTCTGGTCTGAATCTGAGGCCTGTCTACCCCTGGGGATAGGACACCATGGGGAGACTTAGACAGCAGAAGGTGAGGCAGTAAGCTGGAGGGCCAGGGAAGAGAATGGTCCAAGAAGGGAGTGGTTGGCTGCCTGGCCAAGGGAGGTGAGGACTGCAGTAACTTACTGGACATAAGACATAAGCCATCAGGGACTTTGATAAAAAGGGTGTTGAGGAGGGTGGGAATGGTGGATCAAATGGAGTGCAGAGAACAGAGAGAAAGTGGAGAGAGAACACAGACAGCATCTGCTATCCAGTTGGGAGTCCCTAGAAGATACAAATGGTAAACATACTTGGCTGTAGCCAAAATGTTGGAAGTTTGCGTCTACCCAGATGTGCTTTGAAAGAAAGGCCTGGCAACTGACTTCCAATAAAAATCAGCCATGGAGCACAGTTCTACTGTGACACACATGAAGTCATAATGAGTTAGAGTCAACTTTATGGCTTGATTTTTTTTAAGTTGCCTAGTAGTGCAGGTTGGACAGATGGGAGGTGGGAGTTGTAGCAGCATGTCTGTGTGATGAGGCAAAGATCTAGTGGGCTGCAGGAGAGATCAGGAGAGGTGCACAGTGAAGTCTTGGGTGGTGGGGGCATTGTTTTAGTGCCCATCAATGGCTAGCCTCAGCCAATGACCCAGACAGCTCATTTAGAGGGTAGCACAGAAGCACAAGGATGGAGCAGGGTTAGATGCGGGGGTGCTCTTCTCTCTCATTTCTCTTCTCTTAAAGGAAGTAGCCAAGTCACTGGGCAGGGATGTTGGAGTTTTTCAGGGGTGGATGGTAGAAGAGTATGTTTTGCTTGGACTGCTGTCTCTGGCTGGTCACAAGCACCCATGACTTTAGGGTCTCCTCTGGCAGGGAGTGCTGCACTGGTGGGGCTACCTGTCTGGTCCAATCTTCCTTAAGGGGTTCTAGATGCAAGATCAGAAGTCCCAATGCATGGATTCAAACATCCAGAAACAACAACCACTAACACTCTTGGATAGGCTGGGAAGGGACCATGTAAAATGAAATTCAGATGATCTCCTTCTGGCTCTTTTCAAATATAAGGCAGGAAATGAGCTTGTCCTGCCCTCCAGAATACTTGGGCACTACATTGTCATGGAGGGAACTCAGCTTGGCTCTCAGAATTCAGGTTTAGGACAGATTCTGCATTCCACTTGTCCAGGGCAGGACTGGGCCAAGTAAGTAAGGACTGTTAGGCTATAATCTGGGCCCTTTTTTATGGCTTGACTTGTGTTCCCAAAAGATATGTTGACATCTTAACCCCTATACCTGTGAATATGATCCTGTTTGGAAATAAGAGTTTTCTTCTGTTAAATTAATGAAAATGTATGGGAGTAGGGTGGGTCCTAAACCTAATCCCGTCTGAGAGAAACTTCTGAGATCTGTGGTGGAGACACTGTTTTATTCATGTATGAGGGTGTATGTGAGCATGTGAAGTATGTGTGTGTGAGTGTGAGACTATGTGAGTGACTTTGTGTGACTGTGTATGTGTGTTAGTGTGATTATGTGTGAGTGTGCTTGAATGTGACTGCATGTTGTGAGACTGAATGTGTGTGGCTATGTAAGAGTGACTATATGTGTGAAAGAGTAGGTGTGTGCATGAGTTCACGTGACTTGATGAATGTATGCACATGTGGTGTATGACTGTGTGATTTGTAAGTGTATGTCATCACTATATGCCACTGTGTGTGACTATGAGTGACCAGTGTGAGAATGTGTGAGTGTGAATGTGTGTGAGCCTAAATGTGTGCAAATTTGTGACTGCATGTGTGTGTGAGTATGTATGTGAGAGGGACCACACCAGAAAGAAATTTTTTCCTCAAAAACTTCTGTGCAGGGGTGGGAGGGGAGGGAAGGAAGCACTTTAAAAAAAAATCTTCTGTACAAGTGGAAGAAAAAATATGGAACAAAATTCAAAAACACGGAAACGACCAGAATTACTGGTCAGATAGAGACTGGTGGAACTCCTGAGACTATGGCCCAGGTTATCCTACAGGCCTGGAACTGGACCCACTTCCATGGATTAGCTCTCAGCCAAACAGTAGTAAGACCTACAAGTAGAATACCTACCCCAGGAAGATGCACTCACCTACCCCAGGGAAATGCATCCATTAGATCAAACAACTATGAGACATCAGAAGGGCAGCATTTGCATAGGGGAAAAGCTGGACAGACAGGAATGAATAGACATGAAGGGCACAGGGAAGGGGTAGTCATAGGGAGGAGGTGAGAGGAGAGCTTTTTATGGTTGAGGATTGTAATCAGGGCCATGAAACCAAATGTGCATGAACTGTTCAGAGTAAAACAAATCTGCTTTGTAAATTTGCATCCAAATCACAATTAAAACTAAAAAAAACCCCCCAAAAAACTTGTGTGAAATCCTTCAGTGTTTTTCAGTGATTTTTTTTTTGAGGAAATCTTGATCATGATGCAGATTTAACAAATACATGAACTGTTTTTGAATGTTGGCTTTGAAGGATATTTTCACCTGTAGAAGGATCCCTGGTGGCATAGTGGGGAAGTACTTAGCTACTAAGCGGAAGGTCTATAGTTTGAATCTACCACCTGCTTTGTGGGAGAATGATGTGCAGTGTGCTTCCATTTTTGTTTATTCAAGCTTATTTAACTAAGACTGCCTCTGAGGCAGATGCACACTTTACAGACTAGAAAAAAGGTCTTTGTGCTGGAGGCTATGGGTGCTGGACATGCTGGGGCTCTGCTGCTGGGTAAGTTGGCAGCCAACCTCTAGTGAATCCCTCTCTGGGAACTGCCCTGGCAGAAGTTGCCACCAGGTCACATCCTCTTCTGGGGTAGCCATGCCCAGTGACTGGTCCGTGAAGGGTGTGTAAGAGCCTAGACCTCCTGCTCCAATGAAGGCCACTCTGGAGGACCACCCTAGCTCCAGGGCTTCCTGAGGGGTTGGTAGATGATATAAACCTCTGAGGAATTAACCTGAGCCTGTCTTGTACTTTTCTTAAAACATAAATGTGACATCAAGCACATCCAGAGCCCCTCCCTGGGAGTCACATCAGCTTAGAGGAGGATTTCCACGATCTCTGAGCTCAGCCCCTCACTTTACAGATGAAGAAATGGTAATGGCTTCAGGAGGGGCCTCTCTAGGCCTGACAGTGGCTAAGACCCACCAAGAGAACATGCGAGCACTCAAGAGCATGGACTCACTAGGGTCTGAAATGGTTCAGGCACAGAGGAGGAAACATCTTAAGATTGATTCCTGACTTCCTCCCCCATCTAACCTTGGGACCCATTTTGGGGGGAGGAAGGGGAAAGGATTGTTTTTCTCCTCTCTATGAATCAAACATACTTGATTTATTATTGTAGTCTTTCTGTGACATTTATTGGAGCTGATGTTTATTTGTCAAAGGAAAACAAGATTGAAAACATTTGCTTTGTAAGAAAATAAGACTCACATTCCGGTGAGTGTACAATGAGCTCCTCATGCAGAGAAATAGCGAGCGGCAAGCCCAGATCCTGAAGTCCTCACCCTGAAAAAGGAGAGGTGGGCAAGGCTGCATTCCTTACCATTCTTTAAAGATCTGAAAGTGGTGGGGGTGGAGGTGGCAGGAAAAAAGAAACCCAAAAAACAAAAGCCTCTAATTGAAAATTTAAACCAAATTACATTTGAGAATGCTATGCCAATACACTTTTCAATCTACTCAGCCAGTGCTAGGACAAATTGGGATCTAAGGTGTAAAGCTCCCTATGGTTTTACTGACAGTAGGAGTGAGACTATACCTGGACCTCTCTGCATGATTATCTACAGTAGGGGAAAGGAACGAGACTGTGACCCAGAAGGTCCTACAAATCCAGCTCCTAAGAGGGCCTGGAAATCCCCGGGTAGTTAACATGTTTGGCTGCTAATGGAAAGGTTGGAAGATTGACTCCACCCAGATATGCCTCAGAAGAAAAGCCTGGCCATTGAAAATCCTATGTGGAGCACAGTTCTACTTTGACAAACATGGAGTAGCCACCAGTTGGAGTCGACTTGATGACAGCTGTTAAGAGGGCCTGACTCAATCCTGTTAAGAGGGCCTCCCCAATGCTTGCTACCTTGACTAGAGTCTCATCTTTTTCTGTGACTGGCAGGGGGGGGACACCTCCAGAGAAGAAATCCCTTGCTATTTGTTTTTCTCTCTCTCTCTCTTTTAAAAATAACTTTTCATTGTGATTTGGGTGAAAATGTATAGAGCAAATTGGTTTTCCATTCAACAATTCACCACATTTTGATTTGTGACATTGATTGCAATCCCTACTCTTCCCACTTCCTTCCTGTGTTTCCCATTTCCATTTGTCCTACTTTCCTACCCCTTGCTGCCTTCTAACCTTTATCCTTGGGAAATTATTGCCTTTTTGCTCTCATATGATTGTTCCAAGGAGTGTGCTACTCCCTGGTGTTTTTGTTCACCTTATAAGCCTGTCTATTATTTGGCTGAAAGTCAAGCCATGAGAGTAAGTTCAGTTGCAGACTTCAAGGATGACTAAGGGCCATACTCTCAGGGGTTCCACCAGTCTCAATTAAACCAGTAACCCTAGTCATTTTCTCCCACTCTGTCCAGGACCTCCTATTGTGATCCCTTTCATATTGGTCAGCAGTGGTAGCTAGGCACCATCTGTCTAGTTTCTCAGTGTCATGATCATGTTCCTCTCCCTGTCTTGATATTGATCTGACTGTCCATGTCCCTGCTGGGATTCCAATCCAGCCTCACTGGTGAGGCCTGCCTAATCTTCCCTGCACTCCCAGTCCATCTGATTCTTCACTTTTTGGAAGCTCTTCCCAAAGCCTCTTGGCTTCATTGACTTCCATTCATCCTGTAGCTCTCAGCTCAAGTCCCATGTTCTCACCTCCTGAGTATGTCACACTGATGTCTGTCTCCCTCATGTCTTCCTTATGTCACTGACACATTGCAGGAGCTGAGTACATATTTGATGCTGAGAGTTATCCTGGGAATCACTGCTAGAAATAAACCTCAGTTCCTTCAGTGATCCTAAAACATCTGGAAGAACCAGCACATTCATTCCGTGGCCTGTGAAGAAGGAGATGCTTTGCTTCCAGCTGCTTTTTGGCTAGACAGAGTAGCTCATTTGACTAGGAGGAAGAAAATATTTTGGCAAGGAAGCTGAGAAGGTAGAGAAATACAGGACACTTTGATTTAACCATAAGGAAGAGAGACCCATCTGGGACCATTGAAAAAGTGTTGGGGTCCAAGGAATGCACCACTAAACCATTTTACAAGTTCTAAATATTATTCTTTCTCTTTGTTTCTCTTTTTAAGGCCTGCTGTCTTCTTGAAAATAGTTTTGTTTTGGTTTTTAGGATTCACTATCCTTTGTTGCTTTTCTTCTACTGTGAAATATTTAGTTTCGTTCCATGAAGTATTTTTGTACAAAGCAGGACTTTGAACTGGTTCGTTCCAATTTGACCCACTGCTAAGAATTTGTCCGCCCCGCCCCCCAATCTATAGTTTAACAAGATCGCCAGGTGACTACTATATTTCTATAAGAATCACCTGGGGCTCTAAGGAATCACCTGGGGGTCTTGTTAAAATGCAGATTTTGACTCTGAATCTCTGGGGTAGAAAGGAAAGTTCTCAACAGGGGGTTGAACCAGAAGACACCTATCCAAGCCCTGGTACAAAGTACCTAGTGGGAAAGATGTTTTTTCTCAGATAGTTTTAGAACAATCAGCCAAAGGGATTAGGTGAGGAGGGGAAACTCAGGGACGCCCAAAGAAGCAGGCCAGAAGAGCAGGAGGAAGAGGATTAAAAGACAGGAAGCCAGACAGAGGAACAGTCAGCCACATTGACCCAGGTGGGGGGGATACGAGAGGTCTCCAACAGCAGGACAAACTT
>NW_006921806.1:4322919-4326685 GCF_000298275.1 Orycteropus afer afer | reverse complement strand
GGGATCGGGCAGTGTTTTGTTTCTGCTGTGCATGGGGTCGCTATGAGTCGGAAACGACTCGACGGCACTTAACAACAACAAGTTTTAGATCAGTGTTGTTGTTCAGTGCTTCTTCTTTATTTATTTACAGTTTTGGTGAAATGCCTGCTTAAATCTTTCCTTCCTTCCTTCCTTCCTTTCCTTCCTTCCTTCCTTTCTCTCTCTCTCTTCTTCTTCTTCTTCTTTTTTTTTTTTGACTTCCCATTCACCCAAGTTAATATGTGTCTACCTTCTAGTTAGTGGTTTACCCACCCTCCCCACCCACTCCTTGGTAACCATCAAATATTTCTTTTCTGTGAAACCCTTTTTATGATTTTTGTAATAGTGGTCTCATATAATATTTACCCTTTTGTGATTGGTTAATTTCACTTACCATAATGTCCTCTAGGTTCATCCATGTAATGAGTTTTTTCACAAATTCATCATTGTTCTTTCATGTTGTGTAGTATTCACTTGAGTTGGCTGATCCATTTCTCTATATGGATATTTAGGTTGTTTCCATCTTTTTGCTTTGTGATGAACATGGGTGTGAATATATTTGTTCCTGTCAAGGTTAGCATATATGCCTAGTAGTGGGATTTCTGGATCATATATTACTTCTATTTCTAGCTTTTAAAGGAAATGTCATACTGTTTTCCATAATCAACAGAATACACCATATAAATAAAACATAGGAAAAGAACAATATGGTCTTATCAGTCGACACAGAAATGGTATTTAATAAAGTCCAACACCCATTTGTTGTTTTCTGTTTTTTAACTTTGCTACTAGTGCTAGGGTGAGATTATCTCTCATTGTTGTTTGATTTGCATCTCTTTAATGGCTAATTACCGCTAATGATTTCTTCATTTGTTTGTTATCTGCCTGAATGTCTTTGGTCAGGTATTTGTTCAAGTCCTTTGCCCATTTTTAAATTGGATTATTTGTCCTTTTGTTGTTCAGGTGTTGAAGTTTTCTAAAAATTTTAGAGATTAGACCATTGTCTAATATGTCACAGCCAAATATTTTTCTCCAGTGGGTTCCCTTTTTACTCTTTTGATGAAATCTTTTAATGTACATAATTGTCTACTTTTTAGACAAGTTATAACAACAACATCTATTTTGTCTTCTGGTATTTGTGTGCTAATAGCTATATTTAAAGTGTATTTATGCCATGAATTAAGGCCCCTAAATTTGGCCATATTTTTCTTTGACAGTTTTTATGATTTTAGGTTTTACATTCAGGTCTTTGATCCAAACTGAGTTCATTTTTGTATATGGTGTGAGATATGGGTCCTGTTTCATTTTTCTGCAAATGGATTTCCAATTTTGCCAGCACTATTTATTAAACGGGAGCTCTGGTAGCATAGTGGCTAAGACACTTGCCTGCTAACCAGACGGCTGGCGGTTCAAACCCACCAGCCACTCCTCGGAAGGAAGGTTGGGCAATCCTACTTCCGTAGTGATACTGCCTCAGAAACCCAAGGAGGGGTCGCTATGAGTCAGGGCTGACTCGACGGCACATAACAACAACATTTAAACAGACCATCTCTTCCCCATTTAGTGACTTTTGGCTCATTGTCAATGATCAGTTGTTCATAGGTGGATGGGTTTACTTCTGGATTAGCAATTCTGTTCTACTGTGACTGTGTAGTAGGTTTTGAGATTGAGGAGTGTGAGGTCTCCTACTTTGTTCTTCTTTTTTAATATTTATTTATTTATCCAGGGAAACTTTCCTTTCCCTATAAAGTTGGTGATTTGTTTTACCATCTCTTTAAAGAAAGATGATGGAATTGGATTGGGGTTGCATTATATCTGTAGATTGCTTCGGGCAGTACTGACATTTTCATGATGTTACTTATGTCTTCTGATCCATGAGCATGGAATATTTTTTCATTTATGTAGGTCTCTTATAGTTTCTTGAAATAGGATTTTGTAGGTTTTTTTTTTTTTTTTTTGTATAGGTCTTTTGTGTATCTGGTTAGTTTTATTCCTAAGTACATCATGTTTTAGGGGGTTTGTGTAAATAGTATTGCTTTCCTGGTTTCCTTTTCAGAGTTCTCATCATTAGCATAAAGGAATCCAATTGATTTTTGTTTGTTGATCTTGTACCCTGGCAATTTGCTGAAGCTTTCAATTGGTTCCAGTCATTTTCTTACTCAGTCTTTGGGATTTTCTATGTAAAATATTATATCATCTGCAAATAAGATAGTTTTACTTCTTTGTCAATTTGGATGTCTTTTATTTCTCTTTCTTACCTTATTGCTCTAGCTAGAATGTCCAGTACAATATTGAATAGAAGTAGTGATTAAAGGGCATCCCTGTTCATAAGGGGAATGCTTTCGGTCTCTCCACATTGAGAATAATGTTGGTCATTGGTTTTGTATATATGCCCTTAATTATATTGAGGAATTTCACTTTCAATTCAGAAGTATTTTGTTCAGAGTGTTTGTCAGGAACGGATGTTGGACTGTATCAAATGCCTTTTCTGAGTGTATTGATATGATCATATGGTTCTTTCGCTATGTTGTGTTTATATGGTGGATTATGTTCATTGTTTTTCTAATGTTGAACTGTCCTTGCATACCTGGTATGAATCCCACTTGGTCATGATGCATTATTATTTTGGAATATGTTGTTGGAGGCTGTTGGCTAGGATTTTGTTGAGAATTTTTGCATCTGTGTTCCTAAAGGATATTGGTCTATAGTTTTCTTGGTGTCTTTGCCTGTTTTTTATTTAATTATTTTAAATCAGGATTATGCTCACTTCATAAAATGAATTCAGGAGCATTCCTTCCTTTTCTATATTATGGAATAGTTTGAGTGGATTTGGTATTAGCTCTTCTCTGAATGCTGGGTAGAATTCAATAGTAAAAATCATCTGGGCCAGGACTTTTTGTTGTTGTTGGTAGTCTTATGACCTGTTCAATTTCGTCTCTCACTATGGGTTTGTACAGATATTCTACCTTAGTCTGTGTTAGTTTATGTAAGTGTGTGATTCTAGAAATCTGTCCATTTTTTCTAGGTTTTCAAATTTGTTGGAGTACTGTGCTTCATGTTGTGTTATTGTTGTTAGGTGCCATCTCATTGAGGGCCTTCTCTTTCATCGACCCTCCACCTTACCAAGCATGACATCCTTCTCCAGGGAATGGTCCCTTCTTACAACATGACCAAAGCATGTGAGATGAAGTCTGGCCATTCTTGCTTCCAAAGAGTACTCTGGCTGCACTTCTATCAGGACAGATCTGTTAGTTGTTTTAGCAGTCCATGGTACTTTCAGCCTTCTTCACCAGCACCACAACTCAAAAGCATCAACTTTTCTTTGGTCTTCCTTATTCATTGTTCAGCTCTCATGTGCATGTGAGGTGATTGAAAATACCATGGCTTATGTCAGGTGCACCTTAGCCCTCAAGGAGACATCTTTGCTCTTCAACACTTGAAAGAGCTCCTTTGCAGCCATTTTTCCCAGTGCTATACATCATCTGATGCCCTGCCTGGTGCTTCCATTGGCATCGATTGTAGAACCAAGCAATGTGAAGTCTTCAACAACTTCAATCTTTTCTTCATTTATTGTGATGCTGCTTATAGGACCAGTTGTGAGGATTTTGGTTTTCTTTATATTGAGATGCAATCCATACTGCAGACTGTATTCTTCAATCTTCATCAGTAAGTGCTTCAAGTCATCCTCACTTTCAGCAAGCAAAGTTGTGTCATCAGCGTATCGCAGGTTGTTAATGATTCTTCCTCC
>NW_006921806.1:4318912-4322041 GCF_000298275.1 Orycteropus afer afer | reverse complement strand
CAAATTTACAGAGCAAAATTTATTTACATTCAACAGTCCGTGTGCATTTGATTTCATGGCCCAATTACCATCCCTGACCATAATGCACTCTCCTCCCCTCCCATCCCTGTGACCACCCATCTCTGTGCCCTTCTTAACTATGTACTCCTGTTTGCCTAGCTTTCTCTCTGTGTGAATGTTGTCCCTCTGGTTCCCCATGGCTTATTTCTCTAAGCTGTGTATCTCCCTAGAGTAGGTGGGTGCTTTGCCCTAGGGTACGTGTTCTACATGTAGGTCTTTCTACTGTTGGGCTGAGAGCCAATCCTTGAGACTAAGTCTAATTCTGGGTCCAAAGGGTAACCTGGGGCCACAGTGTTGGGGGTTCCACCAGGCTCCATCAAACCAGTAATTCTGTGTTTTTGAATTTTGTTCCACATTTTTCCCACTCTATTTAGGATTTTCAGTTTTGATCCCTTCCTGAGTGGTTGGCATTGGTAGCCTGGCACAATCTAGTTCTTCTGGCTTCAAGGTCCATAATATCCTTGGACTAATTGTTTATAGCTGGCTTGGATTTTCTTCACTCTTCTCTGAGATCAAGGGTTACATCTTAGATGGCCGCTCAAAAGCTTTTAAGACCCCAGTTTCTACCCACCAAAGTAAGTGGTAGAACAAGATTTTTACATACTATGCTGTGCCAGTTGATCTTGGTATACCCCAACACTATGGCCTGAGTCAGAAGGCCCAGTGATTCTCTCTCTCAAGGTGTTTGGTTGTCTCTGAGCAGTTACTCCAACTCTGTTCTGTTGCTTCTGTAATGAATGTGGTTAATTTTCTATCACTTATATCTATGTAAGATTATCTTCAGTTAAATCTATCCTTGATTTAGAGTACATTCCTGTTCATTGACCCCCACTGGATCTCTCAGTTGCTTATGCATTTATGTGTAGCCTGGTGTTTAGTGTTAGTGGTGATACAGTATTGTGCATATACTAGTTTTTGCCTCTGATGTTAATATCTTATGCATATTTTCAGTGTCCTTCCTTTCCCCAATGTCATCATGCTTGTCATAGACTCTTTCCATTCCATCCCACCCCTTATCCAAATCAACCTGTGACTCCTACCTAGTCCAAAATTTCCCCTCCTCTTCCCTCCCATCCCCAGTAATCTACAAAGTGAGTCCCTTCCCTATGTAAACCTTTCCTTGACTTTTTACAATAATGGGCTCATACAATATTTGTCCTTCTACAATTGACTTATTTCACTCTGCATAATGTCCTCCAAATTCTTCCATGTTGTGAGATGATTTTTTTCATTGTTATTATTTCAGTATTTGCTAGATATTTTTGACTTTCCTCTTTATTTTTATGAGATTTGTTAATTTTCTTTTTTCTGTGCTTTATTATTTTCTTTACATATTTAAAAGTCAGTTCTACCTTGAAATCACCTTGGCTTCCTCTCCTTTTGGAAGTTGTGTAACTACACTATTTATTCCCTCTCTATGTTTTGTGGTTGTCTTCATTTACAAATTGGTGTCTCTGGTTCCCTGTTTTAAGTCTTGTAGGTTTATTTTACTTTGGATACTTCTATATCTGTGTTGTTTTCTGGATGATGTTATTATGTGTGTTAATCACAGGTTGTTGTCTGTTATTGTTGGTTCTTTCTCTGAAGGACTCCCTTTAGCATCTCTTATAAGGTTGGTCTGCTTTTTACAAATTCCCTTAATTTCTGTTTATTTTGAAATGTCCTAATTTTGTCATCCTATTTGTGGGACAATTTTGTTGCATTCCTTGGAAGGAAGGCTGGGAAATCTACTTCTGTAGAGATATAGCCTCAGAAACCCAAAGAAGGGTCTCTATGAGTCAGAATCGACTTGATAGCATTGAGTTTGGTTTTTATTTTTTTTCTAATTTTTATTGTGATTTTGGTGAAAGTTTACAGAGAAAATTCATTTTCATACAGCAGTTCATACACATTTTGTTTCATGACATTGACTGCAATTCCCCATATGTAACAGCTCTCTTCCCACTTCCTTCCCGTAGTTACCTCTTTCCTGTGTCCTACTTTCCTATGCATTCCTGACCCCTGAGCTATCTCTCTTTGCACATGCGCAATGGATTTTCAAGTGGTAGTAGCACTCAGCATGGTGCAAGAGCCTCCCATGATGCTGGTGGAAGGGTTAACTGGTAGAACGTTCTCTAGGACAGCTTGGCAATTGCAAAAAGGGCATGGAGTAGGCGTCATCTGACCTCCT
Source organism: Orycteropus afer afer (assembly GCF_000298275.1). Classification (NCBI taxonomy): domain Eukaryota; kingdom Metazoa; phylum Chordata; class Mammalia; order Tubulidentata; family Orycteropodidae; genus Orycteropus; species Orycteropus afer. Next base: position 4,319,811 of record NW_006921806.1, on the reverse strand, counting down.
GCAACTTCATGAGGGGAAAGGAAGCTCAAAATCAACAGCAACAGCCCAAGGTTAATTCCTATGAAGAAGATGTCAGACATGCCTCCACCCTCCAACCTTTTTACCAATTCTGACACCAACTGTCCCTCCCATGCACTCATTACTTCTCTGTGGGGTAAAATAATTCATTGCAGTTGGTACACAGAACTCACAGACAAAACTCATCAGTATGGGGTTTATTAGTGAAGTAACAGATGACAATTCAGGATCAGAAACGACTAAGGCTACTGTTCTTCAATCAATACAGCTTCTCATTTGTGCTATAGGCACACTTTTCTCTGGCCTTGGCCTCTGCTCTGCTCTGGCAAGTATTACAAAGCTCTTTTAGTTCTGCTAATAGATGCCCAGAGAGACACCCCACTCCACCAAAAAGCATCCTGGACTAAGCTTTCATGCTCTGTGGGCAAAAATTGACTCGATGGCAATGGGTTTGGTTTTTACTAACCTAAGAGGAACATTGGTGGTGCACTAGTTAAGCTCTTGGCTGTTAACCAAAAGGTGGGTGGTTTGAACCCATCAGACAAAGATGTGGCTTTCTACTTCTGTAAAGATCTATAGCCTTGGAAACCCTATGGAAGAAGTTCTACTCTGTCCTATAGGAGTGTTATGAGTCAGAATTGACTCAAAAGCAGTGAGTTTGGCTTATTTGGTTACTAACCTAAAGATTGGTGATTTGAACCCACCTTTTGGTGCTAGAGAAGAAAGGCCTGGTGATATGCTTCTGTAAACCAGTTGCCCTTGAGTTGACTCCAACTCATGGTGACCCCATATGTGTCAGAGTAGAACTGTGCTCTGAGAGGTTTTCTTTCTTTTCTTTTTTTATGAGCTTTTTTGATTTTTGCACTTTTTTTTTTTTTTTT
>NW_006921806.1:4307221-4313022 GCF_000298275.1 Orycteropus afer afer | reverse complement strand
TTTTGAGTGATGTCTTTTCCTGGTTTTGGTATTAAGGTTATGCTTGCTTCATAAAATGAGTTAGGGAGGATTCCATCCTTTTCTATGTTTTGGAGACAATTTAGTATTAATCTTCTGGATTTCTATTTGTTGATTTAGAATCATTTCTAATTTTTCATTTTCTTCTTGTGTTTTCTTCCAAAATTCTTCTAGGGTTTTTTTCTGCGTTTTCTTTGGTCTGTCTCTCTATCCTTTGAAGATACCTAAAGATAATTATTTTGAATTCCTTATCAGGGAGTTCCAATGCTGCTTCTTCCTCAGGGATGTGTTCTGGTTCTGTATCATGTTCCCTTGTTTCTACCACTTTATCCTGCTTCTTTGTGTGGACTGTGATGGTCTGTTGTTTCTGAGGCATTGTGACATTGTTGTATTTAGATCTCTGTTAACTGTTTTTGAAGAGTAGCCAAGGGTGATTCAGGCTCTTCTTGTTGGTTTTTTCTCATTGCCCGTTGGTGGAGAAAGAGGAAGTGGCTTTCGCTCAGTAAGTGAAGTTGCAGGATGTTTGGGTGTAGGTGTTTCTTATGAGGACTGTTGTTGTCTCCCACTCAGTTAGACACAAATTACAATTGAATAACCTTCAAAAAACTAAAAGCCCATGGATGAAAAACACACCATGTAATCACACAGGAACAGTAACAGAAAAAAGGGAAAAAAAGAAGAAAAAAAACAAACAAACCTGCATACTGGGGATAGGGCACTAAGAAGAAGAAAAAGTAGGGAAGGAGAATAATAAATGAAGAAAAAAAAAGGAAAAATGCAAAAAGAGAAACAAGGAATGGGCTTAATCACGAGAAAAATGGGGGAAGAAAAACTCTTAAATTTGCGACAGGGGAGGGAAGGGAAAATTTCAACCAGGCACAGGGAAAACAAAAAATGCTGAAAACTAGGACCTGGTAGGGGAAGATTAAGAATAATAATAAAAAGGACAAAAGTGTTAATAATATTAATTGTTTTAAAACAGATAAATACAAGCAAACTAATCAGTGGAAAAAAGAAAAAAATAAAAAAAAAAAGAGAAAAAAGAAAAAAAATAATCGGTGGAGGACAGGGTAGGGCACCCAGGTTCTGTCTGAGCACACAGACTGTGATGGAGTTACTGTGGGCCCAGAAGGTAGGTGGGAGTTGGGGGTGGCCATACCTCCATTCACCAAGTGGGGGGAGAGTGTAGTAACAAGAAGAATGTCATACCTTTTCAGTCTTGCAGAACCTGAGTGTCCTTGGGGTTGCTGGAAAACAGAAGTGTTCTTAAGCCTCAGAAATCTGTGAGAGCACTGTCTCTTTAAATATCCACAATAATCAAGCCAGTTTTTAAACCTTCAAAATGGTGGCGTCCTCCAGACCAGCAAAAGTGCACAGTTTAGCCCACCTTTCTCTTCACCTTCTCCGTTTGTTCCCCAGCCACCATGCACAGTCCTCCATGCAGTCCCTGGCTAGCAGGTGATTTTTAGGTTAATTTTTAGGTCCTACCACTGCTCGGGAATCTCCAAGCTATCTGTGCTGTCAGGATTGCTCAGGATCACTGCCAGACCACAGCTCCTATGTCTCCTTTTTTGGTATTTTCACGCAAATTCTTCTACGAGTGGGGGTTTAGTCCACTTCTATATCTTTCTCTTCACGACTCAGGGGTCCAAGATTATCTTCTGTGTCTGTGTTAATTGGTTTTCCTTTTCTTTGTTGAAGAGGGTCTGTGCAGTCTTTCTGCCTAGTCCTCCATCTTGCCGGAACCTCCTTTTTTTTGTTTTTTAATATAATTTTTGTTTTCAGGATTCTTCCTTTGCCTTTGGTTTTGGAAAGTTTGATTATGATATGTCTTGGTGATTTTCTTTTGGGGTATATCTTATTTGGGGTTTGTTGAACTTGTTGAAAGCACATCTTCTCATCTTTCATTAGATTAGGAAGTTGTCCTCTAACAAATCTTTGCCCATTTTCTCCATGGTTTTATTTGTCTCTTCTTGTTCTGGAATTCCAATCACAAGTAAATTATTCCAGTTGATGTCCCATATAAATCTTAGGCTTTCTTCATTTTTTTTTTTCCATTCTTTATTTCTGATTATTCCCTTAATAAAGTGCTAATGCAAGAATTATCTTCCATCTTCCTAGCTTGTCTTCCATTGATTCACTTCTACTCCTTTGCCCTTTCAATGTGTAATCTATCTCTGAAATCTTAATATTAATCTGCTGGATTTTTATTTGCTGTTTATGTATGGTTTCTACGTTTTCATTCAATTTGTCAGCTTCTTCTATTATTTTCCTGAGTTCTTCTAGAGTTTTGTCTGTGCTTTCCTTAATTTTGTCAGTGTTTGCCTTGATCGGTCTCTCAATCTGCTGAAGGTGCTGAAATATTGTTGTGGTTGTTAGTTGCCATTCTGTGTTTTCTGACCCATAATGACCCCATGCATAACAGAAGGAAATGCTGCCTGGTCCTGCACCATTTTCACAAATGTTGTTATGCTTCAGCTCATTGTTTCAGCCACTCTGTCAATCCATCTTGTTGTGGGTCTTCTCTTTTGTTGTCCTTCTATACCAAGCATGATACCCTTCTCCAGAGATTCGTCTCTTCTGATAATATGATCAAAGTATGAGAGATGACATCTGGCCATTCTGCATTCTAATTAGTATTCCAGCTACACTTCCTCCAAAACAGATTTGTTTATTCTTCTGGCAGTCCATGGTATTTTCAATACTCTTAGCCAACACCATAATTCAAATACATCACTTCTTCTTTGGTCTTCCTTATTCATTGTCCAGCTTTCACATGCACAAGAGACTACTGAAAATACCATGGCTTGGGCCATGTGCACCTTAGTCTTCAAACTGACATCTTTGCTCTTCAACACTATAACGAAGTCTTTTCCAGCAGATTTGCCCAGTGCAATACATTTGATTTCTTGACTGTTGTTTCCATGGGCATTGATTGTGGATCCAAGTAAAATGAAATTCTTGATGACTTCAATCTTTTCTCCATTTATCATGATGTTGCTTATTGGTCTAATTGTGAGAATTTTCATTTTCTTTATGCTGAGTTATAATCCACACTGAAGGCTGTAGTCTTTGATCTTCATCAGTAAGTGGTTCAAGTAACAACATTTTCAGCAAGCATAGTTGTATCATCTGCATATTTCAGGTATTATTATACCTAAATATAATTCTTGAGTTCCTTATCAGTCAGTTCCAATGTCATTTCTTCCTCAGGGAGGTTTTCTGCCTCTGTATTTTGGTCCCTTGCTTGTAGTTCTTTATCTTGTTTCTTTGTGTGAACTGACATTGTCAGTTGTCTCCATGACATTGTGATATTTTTGTGTTTGTATTTAATTGGTGATTTTATCTTGATATAATTTGCCCAGGTTTTTGTTTTGTTTTGTTTTTTGTCTTGATATATCCAGGCAAACAGGTCTTGTGTGCTATTCTGTTCATTACTTTGGCAGCACTTAGGCACTCACCACCATTCTCTTAGTGTGTGTGATACAGGATGCATAGTTCTCTGTTCACCATTCACATAGAGTAGTTGAGGACAGGTTGGGCTCATATTAGCCACTGTTTGTCATTGATTGGTTGGTGTAGAAGCAGGTGGTGGTTCTTACCAAGTGGGGGATGTTTGGGTGTGGTAGGGTCATGTGGGTATAGTGTTCTCTCCTGCCAGGTATGAAAAAAACACCAAAAAATAAAATAAAAACAAGAGAACAAAAAATACAGACAGCAAAACAAAAAATAAAATAATAAATAAAGGAGAGACTAAAATAAAGAGAAATAAACACAACAACAACCAGAAAAATAAAAATAAAATAAAATAAATTAAAAGAAAAAGAAAAAAAAAAGACAAAGGCAAGGAGGAAAAAGAAAATATGGGGGGGCGGAGAAATTAGAGTAAGAGAATAAGAATAAGGAATGAAAAAGAAAAATGCAAAAAGAAAAACAAGAGATGGAGAAAGAAAGGAGAAAAAGAATAAAAGAAACAAAAAGAAAAAAGGAATTAAGGAAAAGGAAAGAAAAATAAGAACTAGTGAATGTAATAAAAAGAAAAAAGAAAGAAAGAAGTGAGAAAAAAGGGAAAAAAATAATAATTTGAGGGAAAAAAAAAAAAAAAAGAACAAGCAAAGTGGGAGACAGGGCACCAAGGAAGTGTTCCTGCTGGCCAAACAAGCAGCATGGAGCATGGCACCTGGTTCAGGAAGAAACTCCTGCCAGTCCAAAAGGCAGCTGGGTGGAGGGCACCTGGTCTCAGAAGGAGTTCTCACTGGCTCAAAAGATAACTGGGGGCTGGGAACCTGGTCCCAGAAGGAGTTCTTGATGGCTTGGAGTATATCTGGGGGCAATGCTTCTGGCCACAGAAGAAATTTCTGCCATCCCAAAAGGTGGCTGGATTTAGTGTGCCTTGTCCCAGAAGAAGTTCCTGCTGCCCAAAAAGCAGCTGGGGGAAGGGCATTTGATGCCAGCTGGAGTTTCTACTGCCTCAAAAGATGTCTTGGGGCAGGGCAAATAGACCTAGAAAAGGTCCCTGCTGGCTGAAAAGGCAGCTGGAGCTAGGGTACCTTATCCTGGAAGTTCCTGTCATCTCCAAATCTGGCTGGGTATAGGACGCTTACTCCCAGAAGAAGTTCCTGCTGGCCCAGAAGGCAGTGTGCCTGATCTGGGATGGAATTCCTGTCTGTCCAGAAGGTGGGTGGGTGTGGAGGATGGCCACACCTATGTTCACCAGGAAGGTGTAGGGTACAAAGGGAAAAGGGGAATATTGTACCTTACTGGTCATCAGTTACTGGTATAGGTGCCAGTGTAGTCCTCAACAAGCAGAGCCAGTTATCAGGTTGTTGCTCCTATTGGAACACGGCTTACAAATATTCAAAATGGCCATGTTATCAGGCCAGTCAATAATCCATGTCTATTTGTCTCCTTGTTTGCTGTTTTCATTAAGTTTCTCCCGCTGGTCAGTATTTGATCCACTTCTTTGATCCAGGATTATCATTTATATCTGTTTCAATTGGTTTCTCATTTATTTTTTGTAGAGGGTCTGGGTAGCTTTTCTGAATATTCCACCATCTAGCTGGAAGTCCTCAGTTCCTTGCTATTTGGATAACAGGTACTACCTTCCTGAAAAATCCAAGTGCTTCCCATTGTGAAATCACTTTCCTCTGGGACTTATGTTGGGGATGGGATATCCCAGATCCTGCTGCTAAACTCTAACCCCGGATTACTAATAAAAAATTTTGAATGCCTCACTAAAGGCTCAAGTCCTTGACCTCTATCTGACTTATCATCACTGCAGAGAACAGCCTTTACCAGGGCTATAGCCTCCTGAAGCAGTCCATGGGCAAGCTTGTCTCCCTTGCCCTTCTAGAAACCTCTTCTTCCTGGCTTCCACATCACCTTCCACTCCTGGTTTTGCTCCTCAGTTGCTCCTTAGTCCCCTTGTGGAACAGGCTCATCTTCCTCCATCAAGCTTAGCTCTAGGCTCTCCTCCATGCCCACATCCCCACACCTCCTCTGAGTCCCCTGTCCAGATGTTGATTTGATGTCCTGGCTTGCACCTCTTGAGCCTCTACACCCTACAGACCCATCTTAGGCTGTATCTCTAGAGAACCAACACCAGTGAAGCCTTGCTGTTGTTATGTGCCTTTGAGTCAGACCTGACTCATAGTGACCCCTCCTTGGGTTTCTGAGATGTTATCACTATGGAAGTAGATTGCTAAACCTTCCTTCCGAGGAGTGACTGGTGGGTTTGAACTGCCAGCCTTCAGGTTAGCAGTCAAATGCCTTAGGCACTACAC
>NW_006921806.1:4301971-4306911 GCF_000298275.1 Orycteropus afer afer | reverse complement strand
CACTCCTCGGAAGGAAGGTTGGGCAATCCTACTTCTGTAGTGATACTGCCTCGGAAACCCAAGGAGGGGTCGCTATGAGTCGAGGCCGACTCGACGGCACATAACAACAACAACAACAACATACATACATACATATATATATATATATATATATATGTATGTATATACATAAAACTTACTGCTATCGAATCGCGAATTGATTCCAATTCATAGCAATCCCCTTTGGGTTTCCAAGACAAGAAATCTTTACAGAAGTGGATTGCCCAGTCTTCCTTCCGCAGAATGGTTGGTGGGTTTGAACCACCAACCTTCTGGTTAGCAACCAAATGCCTTAGGCACTACACCACCAGAGTTCCATATACATATATATATGGAGAGAGAGAGAAAGAGAGAAATTTATATCAAGAAAATGGCTCACACAGTTGTAAAGGCTGGAAAGTCCTAAGTCCATGGGTCAAATGTCAAGCTGGAAGCTTCTTCTGACTTACGCAGCTGCAGGGGCTGACAAACTCAAGATCAACAGGCAGTATAGCAGGATGCTTGCTTTGGAGGCTGACAAATCCAAGGTCGGCAGGTTAAATGGCAGATTGTTGGCTTTCAGGCTGCAAAGGCAACAATCCCAAGATTGGTGGCCAAGCAGCAGGTCACTGGTTCAAGTCCAGGAACCAAAGATGATGATGAGCTAAATAAATCCAGCATCAGGATTCAGCAGAAAGCCAGAAATTTTCCCAGGACATCCATATATATATCGGAAGGAGCCCACACTCTTGAAGAAACTCCCTTTCAACTGATTGGTTGCTTCTTTTCAACTGATTGGAGACACATCTCAAGAAGGTTATTACATTATGTCAAATCTCATCATGGGGGATGACTACATCATAATTGCTAAACCACTGAGAATCTTGGTCCAGCCACGTTGACATACATTTTACTATCCCAAGAACCAAGCCACACTTTCACCTCTCCCTTAAACTAAGCTGTTGGTCTGTCCAGCCTTTTGAGTGGTGCCTGTTTCTGCACAGATGTAGGTTCATGCTTCTCCCCTCTTGCTCATAAGGAAGGGGAGGAAACTGAGATATAGGGAGGTGAGGCAGTTGGGCTGTGGCCACCCAGCTAGTAGGCACAGAGCCAAGATCTGAGCCTGATGGAGGTTCCTCCAATCACAATTTCAGGTAGTGAGTGCTTTTCCCTGGAAAACATCTCATTCTTTATTGCTTTCATCTCTTTTGACTTATCCTTTTGACCTGTTAATTTCAGGGTTGGTTGTCCCTACCTTGGAACAGAAACCCCACTTGGGTTTAGTAGTGTCGTGTGTATGTGTGTATGTGTGTGTGTCTCATCTTTCTCTCTCCACACACACAATCAGACACTCACACATTCAGGTACTTGCATATACAGGCACCCACACTGGTCCACACTCTAACACATTCATGCCCAGTCATACATTCAAGTACTTACATATGCAGCAGGCACACACACTGACCTACACTCTCACATGCTCACACATGCATGTCAAGCATCTCAAAGAAGGGATTTTCCCTGGTCTGCTCTTCAAGAATCTGGGTTGCCCCACTACCTGCTGCGTTGTCATGGACGAGGGCCATGGAATGTTGTGTGGCTGCTCAGTGTCATTCTTGTGTGGGCTGTTAGACAACTGCAGGAAAAGTTAACTGAAAGGAAAACAACCCAGGAGTGATGCTGATGATGTCAGCCATTTGAGAAGATGGGGTCTACAGTGATGGGACTCCACGGTGCAAACACACACCTGTAGTTTGGAAGTCCGGATGGACAGAATATAGTCTAAGCAGCTGCTTTCCTGGGTTCAGAGAAGTAGTAAAGGGACAGAGGAGGTGCAGCAACACAGGGATGGGACATAGGTGACATCCCCCATGAAAGCCTAGGAGGCATCTGGAGGCCCAAGGCCAGCACAGCTGTCACTAGCAATTGGGATATGTCCCAACTGACCCCTGACTACCCCCAAAATGCCTTGCTGTTCTGTTTGAACCACAGATGCCTGCTCTTTCCTGGGCTTTCAGGAAGTGGTCATTGAGTGGTCACTGGCAGTCTGGCCTCTGTAGTCCCCAAGGGCAGGCACTCATCATCCTCTCCTAGCATCAGGGAGAAGGAACAAGGTAGGCCTGAGAAGAGCCTCCACCAGGCCTGTAATGGTCAGGGAAGACTGACACATTAGAGGGGAGCCCTCGTGGCCCCATCAGGACACAGTCTGCTCTTAGTTTCTGGGTTGTGACCCAGACAGGAAGATCTGGGTCTTAGGTAATGAGTGTGTTTGGCTAACAAAGATGTCTTGTTCTAATCCCATGGGCTACGAATATCACTTTAGTTGGATAAGGGCCTTTGCAGATGGGAAATCATCCTGGATTATTGGGATGGGTCCTAAATTCACTAAATTCCATATCAGATGGAGGCAGAGAGAGATTAGACACAGACAGAAGAGGAGGAGGCGATGTAACCACAGAGGCAGAGATTGGAGTGGTGCAGCCACAAGCCAAGGAATGCCCGGGGCCACCAGGAGCTTGAAAAGACAAGAAAGGAGAGAGCATGTGGACACCTTGATTTCACCGGTTGATACTGCCCTCCAGACCTGTGAGAGAAGAAGTTTCTGTTGTTTTAAGCCATCAGGTTTGTGATACTTCGTTACAGTAGCCCCAGGAGACTAACACAATGAGGCAAGAACACTTCAGAGAAGAAGGCAATCTTGCAGGAACCTTGGGTGGAGTGGGTGCTGTCAGGTGGAAGAGACCTTTAAAGAGGGGACTGGTAAAAAGTGGGAGTTCTGCCTCTTGAGACTGGAAGAAGAATTTCCCACTGAAGCAGGTAACTGGAGGGCAAGGTCCCTGCCCCAATTCCCCATGAATGGGGCCCAGGTTAAGGAGCCGTCACTTCAAGCAGGCATTTATCAACTTTGCCTTCTCCTGATCAGTCTTTCCCTTGAGAAGAATCAATCCAATTAAAAACCTCTATCTGTTGCAGGAGTCCTGTTCCTGCTAAAGCCACAACTGACCTTATCGGCACTTTGCGGAAAAGGAAGTACACTGGGGTCTGTACCTTCTCAGAAGAATCTCCTTCAGGCACCCTGCCCCTCATTCTTCTTCTGACCCTCGCCCTCTGTTACAGATTAAATTGTGTCCTCCCAAAACATGTATTGTAAATTCTAACCTCTGTACCTGTGGTAGGGAGCTCTGTTGATGATGTGTGGTTAAAGCATGGAGCTGCTGACCAAAAGTTTGGTGATTTGAACCCACTAGCTGCTTTGCAGGAGAAAGATGAGGCAGACTGATTCCATAAAGATTTGAAACCCTATGGGGTCCTATAGGGTCATTATGAGTGGGAATCAACTGGATGGCAGTGAGGTTTTTTGTTTTGTTTTGTTTTGTTTTTTTAATGTAGCTGTAGTTAAAATCCCATTTGAGAATGAGTTTTCTTTGTTAAGAAGCAACATCAGTGTAGGGTGTGGTTTAAGTCAATCTCCTCTGCCATATGTAAAGAGCTGATTAGGCAGAGAAACAAGCAGTGGTGGAGGAAGATAGATTGCTGTGGAACAAAAGCTGAAAAGAGACAAGGACCTTCCCCCAGAGCAAACATGGAAAGCCTTCCCCTAAAGCTAACCCTGAATCCATACTTCTAGCCTCCTAAACTGTGAGAAAATAAAGTTCTGTTCATTAAAGCCATCTACTTGTGGCATTTCTGTAATAGCAGCACTAGATAACTAGGACATCCCCCTAGGTCCTGTGGCAAGGGGCAGCCAAACACTGCATTGGCCATGGGCTACCCTCAGAAAAGAACACTGAACCGTCCCTTTGTTGCTTAGAAGCTAGATGCCCAGCCCTCCCTGGCCCCGTTAGAATGATGAGTATAGTGAGGCCCTAAAGCAGAGCTGGGCTACTTGAGAATGTTGACAGTGGTGAGGCTGGAGGGGCCCAGAAAATAGCCGTCACCTGCACCTGAGCTGCAGGCCCCCAGGAAGGTGAGTACTCAGCTCAGTGCATGGGCAGTCGACATGGGGCCAGGAAGTGCTTCCTTCTCCCCATGGCAGGCTCACGCTCATGTGAGAGCACCTGTGGTCAGGAGGTACCTGCTCAGGTGAGACTCTGTCCCCTTGTCCTGCTCACTATCAGCATACACCCTTCTCTGGTCCAGTGGATCTCAGTCCTGGCTACATGATCTCACCAGAGGAGGCTGTCAAGGCTATTCAGCCCCCCAAAGATTCTGACCCATTTCTTCTGTGGGACCCAGTATCCACAGGTGATTTAGTTCACTGCACAGCTGGTGGACTCCTTCTGCTCTGAGGTGTGTTGCTAAGCCAGCTTTCTGCTTTCAGGAAGAGAGGAAACTCTTAACAACCAGTCCACTGGGGATCCTGGCCTGGGGGACAGGGACTCCAGCCATAGAGGGACACAATGAAGCAGAAAAGGTGGAAGGCTAAAGTTGTGGAGGCTCTTCTCTTTTACGTGTCTCTTCAAGCAGGCATTTATCAAACTCGCCTTCTCTTGAACACAGTCTTTCCCTTGGAAGGAATCAATCCAATTAAAAACCTAATAGATGTATATCTGTGAGGAGTCCTGTTCCTACTAAAGCCACAACTGACCTTGGTCTTGGACTAGGCACACCACTGCTTCATTCAAGAAGTGGAGTAATCTCATTTCATCTCCCTCTCCATATTCTTGTGAGGTCTTGACCAAGCAGAGACTACAGAACATTTAGATTCCATAGAAGTTCTGAGAATCAAAGCAACCATTTTCATTCCAAAGAGGCTTTTTTTTTTTTTTTAAGTGAAAGAACACAAAAACTAAATAGTGATCAGAAGTTTCAGAGAGGTCTAATTTCTCTGTTGTTATTGTTGTTATGTGCCGTCGAGTCAGCCCCGACTCATAGTGACCCCTCCTTGGGTTTCCAAGGCAGTATAACTACAGAAGTAGATT
>NW_006921806.1:4295000-4296056 GCF_000298275.1 Orycteropus afer afer | reverse complement strand
CCCAAGTTTAGAACAGTCCATTCTATCTTGCAACTTTCTTAACTTCCTCACCATTTAGAAGTTCTGTAACTACACAATCTTTTCCCTCTTTTTGTTTGTAGTTGTCCTCACTCACCAATTGATGTCTCTGGTTCCCTGTTTACAATCTTGTAAGCTCATTTTACTTTGGATATGTCCATAGCTGTGATTTCTGGGTTGTGTCATCCTGTGTATTAATGGTCAGTTATTATTTGCTATTTTTGGTTCTCTGTTCAAAGGACTCTCTTTAGCATCTCTTGTAAGGTTGGTCGGATTTTAACAAATTTCCTTACCTTCTGCTTATCTGGAAATCTCCTAATTTCACCATCATATTTGAGGGACCATTTTGCCGGGTATATGATTCTTGTTGAAAAGTTTTCTCTTTCAGCCCTTTATATATACCATTCCATTGCCTTCTCGTTTGCATGGTTTCTGTTGAGAAATCAGAGCTTATTCTTACTGGCTGTCCTTTGTAGGTAACATTTTGTTTTTCTCATGCTGCTTTCAGGATTCTGTCTTTGTTTTTGGTTTTGATGAGTTAGATGATGATGTGTCTTGGTGATTTTCTTTTGGGGTCTATCCTGTTTGGGGTTCGATGGACTTCTTGAATGGATATATTCTCATCTTTCATCCTTTCAGGGAAGTTCTCCTCCAGCAAATCTTGGACAATTTTCTCAGTAGTTTTGTTTTTCTCTTCCTGTTTTGGAATTCCAATGACACTTAAGTTATTCCTTTTGATGGCATCCCACATGAACCTTAGGCTTTCTTTGTTTTGTTTTGATTTTTTTTTTCCGATTGATCCTTTTCCAAAGAAGTATTCAGGTATTTGTCTTCAATCTCATTAATTCTATCTTCTATCACATCAATTCTTCTCCTTTGCCCTTCCAATGAGTTATTTATTTCTCATAATTTAGTATTAATCTTCTGGATTTCTATATGTAGATTTAGAATCATTTCTAATTTTTCATTTATTTTGTCATTTTGTTCTTGTATTTTCTTCCAAAGTTCTTGTAAGGTTTTTTCTGTGTTTTCTTTGGT
>NW_006921806.1:4290645-4293957 GCF_000298275.1 Orycteropus afer afer | reverse complement strand
GCAAAAGTCCACAGCTCAGCTCACCCTTCTCTTCACCTTCTCTGTTTGTTCCCCAGCCACCATGCACAGTCCTCCATGCAGTCCATGGCTAGCAGGGTGCTTTTTATGTTAATTCTTAGGTCTTACCACCACTTGGGAATCTCCAAGCTGTTTGTGCTGTCAGGATCGCTCAGGAACCTGCCAGGACTTTCTTTTGAGCTGTCTCTACATGAACTCTGACCTCCAGCTTTTCTGGTTAGCAGTTATGTGCTTTAACTGTCTATGCAATCCAGGGACTCCAGTTAAAAGTGATGCCAAAAGAAGCATAGTTACTGATGCAAATATTGCTGCTGTTAAACCAAAAACCAAACTCATTGCCATTGAGTCGATCCCAACTCACAGTGACCCCTTTTGGGTTTCCAAGAAGGTAAATCTTTATGGAAGTAGATTTCCCAGTCTTCTTTTACAGAGTGGCTGGTGGGTTTGAACCACCAACTTTTTGGTTAGCAGTCAAATGTCTTAGACATTATGCCGCCAGAGTTCCTTAATGTTGCTGTTGGGTGTCTTTAATTAATTTTGACTCAGAAGGACTTCATATGACAAAGTAGAACTGCCCCATAGAGTTTTCTAGGCTGTAATCTTTACAAAGAGCCACTGGGTGGGTTTGAACCACCGACTTCCAGTTGACTGCTGAGCACTTAACCATTGTTCCACCAGGGCAAGTCAGAAATGTGGGGTGATGGAGAGTGCAGTTAAAACTTGAAGGCAGTATGAAGGCCTTTCTCCTGGAGGTTGGCCCTTAGGCAAATGACAGTAGCAGGTCTGGCATTTGACTGCTAACCAGAAGGCTGGCAATTCAAACCCATGAGCCACTTTGCAGAAGGAAGACCAGGGAATCTAGTTCTGTAAAGATTCACTGCCTCGTAAAGTCAATGTGAGTCGCTATGAGTTGGAATCGACTCAATGGCAGTGGGTTTGGTTTTTTTGGGGGAGTTCTGGGGTGGAGAAGTGCTCTTACATTGCCCCAAGGCATGTCACATGTTATGTTGGTAATCTGCCTTTGGCTTTGCTTTGTGTTCCCCATAACACAATGTGCTTTCTCAGTAATGACAAAAGTAAACTTAATTCTGAAGCACAAATGTCTGCAAGAGGGAAGAGATAGGGTTCGCTTATGTTCCAGTTACTCCCTTCGGCTGGACTGAGGAGTCCACACTCCTAGGAGTCATTACTGGCAGTCAGTCCAGCATTGCTGGCAGGCACTTTCTGTCAACCAACCACCAATGTTTCCTAGCTCCTGTGGAAACATGGCAGGCCCCATCTTCATTTCCTCCTCACCAAAGGCTTTCAACAGAACCTCCTATCAAATCTCCTGACTCCTTCCTTCCACTGTCAGAAAAAAGGACATAGCCATGGATATCAGCATGGGGTTTTGGGAATCAGAGACTGAGATCTGGCCTGGGTTCTGAACCTTTTGGGTTTGGTGGGTGTGGCCAAGTCATATTGACAGGACCTCTGATCCCCATATGCTACCTGAGTTGGCCACCTTAGACCCTCCCCAAGGCTGGCCAGCTCCAAAGACTTTGTGACCCCACTGAGGTCACTCATTGCTTAGTAAAGACAGATGGAAAGAGGTAGCTACAGAGGTAAGTGGACAGGAAGAGGTAGAGGTAAATGTAGAAAAAGAGGTGTGGTTGATTTTAGTAGGTGCCATTGAGCCTTTTCCAGCTCATATAGACTGTGTACAACAGAAAAAAAACAGTGCCTGGTCCTGAGTCATCCTCACAATCATTACTATGTTTGAGCCCATTGTTGCAGCCACTGTGTCAATCCATCTTGTTGGGGTCTTCTGCTTTTTTTCTGACCCTCTACTTTATTAAGCATGATATCCTTCTCCAGGGACTGGTCCCTCTTGATGTTGTTGTTGTTGTTAGGTGCCATCAAGTGGGCTCCAATTTATAGTGACTCTATGCACAACAGAATGAAACACTGCCCAGTCCCGTGCCATCCTCACTATACTTGCTGTGCTTGAGCCCATTGTTGAAGCCACCGTGTCAATCCATCTCCTTGAGGGTCTTCTCTTTCTTTGATGACCCTCTACCAACCATGATACCAGAGAATGGTCCCTTCTTTTTTTTTGTTTTTCTTTTGAACATTTATTATTATTGTTCAAATACATTTTATTGAAATACAACTTATGTATAGTGAAATACACAAAACCAAAGTGACATGAGTCAATGCATTTTTCCCCCCACAGTGTTCCCTCTCCTCCCCTCCCACTCTGGTAACCAACAAAGAAAATTTCTTTCTGTATATAAATATTTACTTGACTTTTACAATAATGAAAGAATACTATATTTGTCCTTCTGTGATTGATTTCTTTCACTCAGCATAATGTCCTCCAAGTTTGTCCACATTATGTAGTGTTTTGCAGATTCTACCTTATTCTTTAATGTTGCATAGTTGTATATATACCACAGTTTGGTTATCCATTCCTCCATTGATGGGCACTTAGGTTGTTTCCATCTCTTTGCTATTGTGAATAGTGCTATGATGAACATGGGTGTTCATATATTTCTTTGTATCCTGCCTCTCATTTCTTTAAGATATATACCTAGTAACAGGATTGCTGGATCAAATGGTACTTCTATTTCCATATTGCTTTCCACAGTGGTTGTATCATTTTACAGTCCCACCACCAGTGCATGAGAGTCTCAATGTCTCCACCTCCTAACCAGCAGTTGTTATTTTCTGTCTCGTTGAACTTTGCTAGTAGTGCTGGGGCAAGATGGTATCTCATTGTTGTTTTGATTTGCATCTGTCTGATGGCTAATGATCATGAGCATTTCTTCATGTACTTGCTCCTGAATATGCTGTTTGGTGAAGTGTCTATTCATGTCTTCTGCCCATTTTTAATTGGATTGTTAATCTTTTTGTTGTTGAGGTCTTGGAGTTTTCTATAAATTTCAGAGATACATTCCTTGTTAGATATATCGTTGCTGAACATTTTTTCCCAATCTGTCGGTTCTCTTTTCACTCTTTTGGAGAAGTCTTTGGAAGCACATAACAATTTAATTTTTAGAAGGTCCTATTCATCTAATTTATCTTCAACTGTATGTGCATTTTGGCTTATGCTTGACAGTATATTTATGCCATAAATTAGGACCATATAAAATTTGCCCATTTCATAAATAATCCGAGAAGCTGGACTGTATGAGGAAAAACGTGGTATCAGGATTAGAGGAAGAATCATTAGCAATCTGAGATATGCAGACGATACAACTTTGCTTGCTGAAAGTGAGGATGACTTAAGGCACCTACTGATGAAGGTTGAAG